>NC_051211.1:38390152-38552652 GCF_015220715.1 Pygocentrus nattereri | reverse complement strand
TTGAGGAACGAGTACTTCTTTGACAGGAATCGCCCAAGCTTTGACGCCATCCTCTACTACTACCAGTCCGGTGGAAGGCTGCGGAGACCCGTGAATGTTCCTTTGGATATGTTCTCAGAGGAAATAAAATTTTATGAGCTTGGTGTTGAGGCCATGGAGAAGTTCAGGGAAGACGAAGGCTTCATCCGTGAGGAGGAGCGCCCACTGCCGGAGAATGAGTTCCAGAGGCAAATCTGGCTCCTGTTTGAGCATCCTGAGAGCTCAGGTCCAGCACGCGGCATTGCCATTGTGTCAGTTATGGTCATTCTCATATCCATCGTCATATTTTGCTTGGAGACGTTACCAGAGC
Source organism: Pygocentrus nattereri (assembly GCF_015220715.1). Classification (NCBI taxonomy): domain Eukaryota; kingdom Metazoa; phylum Chordata; class Actinopteri; order Characiformes; family Serrasalmidae; genus Pygocentrus; species Pygocentrus nattereri. Next base: position 38,552,303 of record NC_051211.1, on the reverse strand, counting down.
TCAAGGAGGACCCACAGGGACATTTACAAACTATAGGGAACAGCACCTTCTATTACAAACCAAACGTTCTCACGGATCCCTTCTTTATTGTGGAGACTCTTTGCATCATTTGGTTCTCCTTTGAGTTGATTGTGAGATTCTTCGCTTGTCCAAGCAAGGCAGCCTACTTCAAAAACATGATGAACACAATCGATGTGGTGGCCATCATACCTTACTTCATCACACTTGGCACGGAGCTAGCAGATGATCCTGAGAACGGGAAGGAACCAAAGGGTGGGGGAGAGCAAGCCACGTCTCTGGCCATCCTCAGGGTAATCCGTTTGGTCAGGGTGTTCAGGATCTTCAAGCTGTCGAGACACTCCAAAGGGCTGCAGATTTTGGGCCAAACTCTGAAGGCAAGCATGCGTGAGCTGGGCCTGCTCATCTTCTTTCTCTTCATTGGGGTCATTTTGTTCTCCAGTGCTGTGTACTTCGCAGAAGCTGAGGAGAAAGAATCCTTCTTCACAAGCATCCCTGATGCCTTCTGGTGGGCTGTGGTTTCCATGACCACTGTGGGCTATGGGGACATGTACCCTGTGACCATTGGGGGCAAAATTGTGGGTTCCCTGTGCGCCATCGCTGGCGTCTTGACCATTGCACTCCCGGTGCCCGTGATTGTGTCCAATTTCAACTACTTTTACCACAGAGAGACTGAAGGAGAGGAGCAGGCACAGCTCCTCAACGTGAGCAATCCCAACATTGCCACCGACTCCAGCTCTAGTCGGCGCAGCTCATCAATTGTCAGTAAGTCGGAATATGTAGAGATAGATGAGGACATGAACAACAGCATTGACAATTTTAGAGAGGCGAATCTAAGAACTGGGAACTGCACCATCATGAACCAGAACTGTGTGAACAAGGGAAAGCTTCTAACAGATGTGTAATGTCCAGTTTCATCTTGGAGAAACATCTCAACCATACCCAGTGTGTTAATACTACCAGAATGCGTTATTGCATTGCTTTTGCTTTACCCTATGTTTACAACAAGGGATTCTTTCTACAGATATAAGAGATTGTCTAAAGTGAAGATACTGTGGTTTAAAATATTCAATTCTAAGAAAATGCAAGTCCAATGGGAGACTCTGCGACTCTCTGTCATCACAGAAACAATTACACATGGATTTTTATTATAACACATTGCACACGGCATCCAGGAACGTGCATCAGACCTTCTAGAGCATCTGCAGATACTGATACGTGGTCTGCTTTTGGGGGATATGCGATGTCACATCTTGAGCTCCACTGAGCAGAATAGATGCACCTTATTGTAACAGGAAAAGCATAGTGTTCCAGTCTTGCTCTAAGGATTCATGCTGGACAGGTGGCACTTTTCTGGAAGACATCTGCAATGCTGCTATTTCTCCCGCAGATGCTAGGACTTTCCCCATTATTCCCAATACCATGTGAGAGAGCACATGTATTTTTGGGAGATTATAAGCATGTTAAAGTATTCTTTGTTTTTTGATATTGGCATGCACAAACATTACCTCATTATTTTCTTTTCCTTTTTTGTTTTTCCATTTATTTATGCCCTCAGTTTTTATCTCATTTGGTTTCACCAAAAGTGCAATGGTTATTATTTATTGTTCCTGGTATAGATTATTTAAAAGCATTTATGAGCTGAATGTTTAATCTTAAGGTCAGAGCAGTTAATTATAGAGATCGTGGCATGTCAACTATGAAGCATTGAGGCCTACTCGACTCAGGTACTGTGTATCCTGCTATAATTAATGCATGACATCAGTGTTACGAATTGAGATTGGTTTGTATGTATTTGTAGATTAATGAAGGGATACACCAATCATCTATAACATTAAAACCACCATGTTTCTACGCTCATTGTCCATTTCATCTGCTTCACTTACCATATAGGTGCACTTTGTAGTTTTACTATTGCACCCTGTAGTCCATCTGTTTCTCTGCATACTTCATTAGCCCCTTTTTACCCTATTCGTCAACGTTCAGGACCTCCACGGGATGACCACAGAGGGTCCTGTGGGGGCCCTGAATGTTGACGAATAGGGTAAAAGAGATCTAACAAAGTATGCAGAGAAACAGATGGACTTCGGTTTGTAATTGTAGAACTACAAGTGCACCTATATGGTAAGTGGAGCTGATAAAATGGACAGTCAGTGTAGAAACTAGGTGTTTTTAATGTTATGGCTGATTGGTGTACATGTTGATTTTAAAGAAATATATTTCCGAAGATCTTAGTGGCATTTTGAAATAATATTGGTACACTCCAAACAGTATTGCATCCACGGAGAACACAACATGGAGGTGGCAACCCACAGATGATAATCATAACAATTCTAAAGCTACTTGTAAATTATGCACCCAACATTTAAAGGTACACTAATTAAGTTTTTTCCTAGGATTCCTCAGTGTCTGCCATTGTCGATGATATCACAAGTTAACTTTTCATGCGTGGACCGGTTCAGTGTTGTAATCCATTTTTATTTGGTGCACGTAGCATTTGTACACACAAATGCATCCACAGTATTCTCGCAAGAACTTTACTAGCATAGCACTTCTGAAAAAAAAAAGGAGAAAAATGACACTACAGAAATCTCACTTAGACTCTTTTAATGCTTGCAAGATGTTCATGATTTAAAGTGTAAAAGTAGGAGGAAAATGTTACTTAGTGTATCTTTAACTACTTTAACATCTACATTTTTGAAGATACACACTCTGTTTTCATTGCATATAGTGCCTTTAACCCTCTAACAGACAGAACCGTTAAAAGTGCCTCCATGTACAATAGCATTTTACTGTGCAGCTCCTTTTAACCTACTGTACGATACATATTGAAGTACCCATCTGAGTATCATTCAGACTATTGTAGTGAAAAAATGCAAAAAGACTGCGCATAAAGCTAGTGGGGGAGGGGGTCTGTTAGTGGAATAGTCTGGAATGAATAGTACAATGCATGGCCTCCATGACGACATAATGATTGAGAAGGCAACAAGAAAACGATTCTAATGTAGGATATTTCAGGATTTGCCCCTTCGAATCCCTGTATATAAACCCCATTAAGCGATTTAATCTCAGAAACAGAAACAGTCATCATTGTACAGAGAACAATTAGAAATATCTATTTTTCATCTCTTTCACTGTCCATTTATTTTCTGCTTTTTTGCATCATACCATAACAAGCCTTTTTATGTGTTTGTCTACCTCAGTGTGGTCATGTTTGGAGTGTTCGTGAAACCCAGAAGCTTAACATCTAGCTAGGCATTCTCCCAAGGTCATGAACCACAGTCTTTTATGTAATGAATTAATAGAGAAAAGTGCTATAAATGGCTATTTAAGAAGTCGTGCACACTTTTAACTGCCAGAATTTGGAAATCTGAGAGAAAATAATAGAAATCACCATTCTACAGGAGTCTGAGATGACCATATTTAGTATAGTTTAGGAGCAGTAGTGTTATTTCTTAACAAACAGCATGCCTAGAAGCATAAATGTATATGATTTCAACACTGCCAGTATAACCAACCTACTGCCGAGTCCAAAAGAGTACATTTATTCACATAAACAACAAGCTACAGGGAAATGCTAACCATTCCTTTAAAAGCCCTATAATAACAGTAGTACAGTAAAGGTATGCAAGAGGTGTGTTACGAGCAGTCTAAACGCATACTCATGTAAAAGTGTTGTTATGTTGGTGAAATAATGACTCAGTCAGAGGTGAAACCTTTCCAGAGGCTCAATTCTTCTCTTTTTAGGGCATCTTTGGTCTCAAATGATATAAACCTCAGTCATCAGAGGTGTTAACAAATTGCAAAGTATAGTACAGAAGTCACCAATGTATCTGAAAAAACAATAGTAACTAAATGTTAATGACTAAACTGTAAATAATATTGTATCTCTTTTCATCACAAATAGATTTAAGTAGAAGTAAACATATTCCAATTAGAAAATACTCAGGAAAGTACAAACCCATCACAGTTTTACTTGAGTATATTGACTAAGTACTATCCACCTCTGGGCTTACTGGACTTCAGTACTGTTGATGTACAGATGGATGTAAAGTTTTGGTGCCCTGGTCAGATGGCATGTTTTGTTGATCTTTTAAGTGAAAATAAGTTAACACATGTTCTACAGAGAACACACTTCTGCGCATTTTAACATACAACTGTTCATACCCTGTTTTACTGTTTTTTGCTGACTTTAACTTATAACACGAGAACAATATGAAGCATAAAATGCAGCATGTGCAATATATAATATACATTTATATTCCATTCATTTAGCAAATAAATAGACATTGTGCATTAAAATGTGCAGAAAAAAATAGTCAAGTTTAGGTGTGTTCCTTGTAGAAATGCTCATAGAACCTGCTCCCTCTGTTGTCTTAGAAAATCAATAAACCATGCCATTTGTTCAGGGCTGTTTAAACTTTTGCATATGACTGTATGGGTTCTTGGAAGTACAGCTGACAGCAACAGTTGTAGGAAAAAGTCCAATTAGAAGTTCCTAGAAAAAGATCCAGGAGTTTATAGGATTGGGGGGTTTATAAATAGGTTTTATATATGGCTGAAGATATTCTGATGGAAAGTGAAGGGTGCAAAGTAGAGAGCATGAGAATAATGTGTTAATTGGGCTTTAGCAGCTGCATCCTGCCAATATAGTATAACCCAGTGTTTCAAGAGATTTCTACCATGAGCATTTTCTGTACATTTTCATGTCAGAGTAACAACATTTACTTAAGAGTATTTTTTATAAACTATGGCAGATAAACCAGGGGACCAAAAATAATTCTCTCTCCCTTTACATTGTGCACATTGTGCAAAATACTATATAATACTGACATAGCTATTATACTGGGAAATAATCCTCATTAAAAAATCTTTACATTATTTTATCTTTCTTTTTTCACTGTATGAAATGGGAACATTACCCAAACCCTTTCTATAATTGCCATAATAATTTCTAATCATTTCTTTCGAAAAAGCTTTTTAATTACAGGCTTGGGTCATGATTTAATGAGGGTCTACATCAATGGAATTCTATAAAACAGCCATTGATTTTTAATGATGTTACACAATTTGAAGTATTTAATCTTATTTTCATATATATAAACATATTTATTGATAAGAAGGAGAAAACTACTGGCCCTTTTCTTTGTATTTAATTGCTTTTATGCTTTAAACAGTTCAGCTGCATTGTACTGGGTTGGTTATGGTAGTACTAAACGTCTTATATATTTGTTCTTTTCTGTTTTTATAATGTTTTATAATCTGTTACAATTACTATATGTAAGCTTTATTACTGAGGTCTGAAAGAATGTTAGTGCTTTCTGAACCTTTTTACTAAACGTAAATGTAAGGGTAAAATGGGGAGAAACCAATGAAATTCCATCCAGTGTGATATGAGCCCTCTACTCTGCTCTTCATTTAGATATCATTACTATACATCATGGTTAACAATAACAAGATGCAGTAAAGTCAGAGACCACCCTTTGTTTATTCAAATTCCATTCAGAATAGCTAGTAAATACAAGGCAGCATCAAGAAAAAAGCAGGAAACAAGGATTTAACAGAAAACTACACAGAAGCCTCAACAACTATTTATAACATCAGATGTGTAGTGTGTCCACTTTTTGCCATTGCTACAGCTTTTTTGGTAGACATGCTTTCTGTTTTTTTTGGATGTTATTTACACCTTCAAAGTTTAGTCTAAGAAGTTGGTTTCATTTTCTGCTTTTCATGACCCAAGTTATTCCAAATATATTAAATCATGTTGAGGTCAGGACTTGGATGGTCAGTCCATTATTCAGAGAGCACTTCTTTGTTAGATTTTCAAAGTATTGTCTATTTCCTTTTCTCAGTAATGACTTCTTGACAGCTACACATCCTTTTAGACTCACAGTGTTGAGTTGGCTTCTCACAGAGGAAGGATGGACAGAACCCTTGTGGATTTTATAAATTTCAAGTAAAAGTGGAGCTTGATTTTCTCTTCTTTGTCAAAGGTGAAAGCTTGATGAAGCTTTTAAAGTGATGTTTATCTGATGGGGACAGTTTTGGTGATCTACCAGGTCTTGGATGGTTGTTGGGAGTGTCGTTTTTGTGTTATTGTTTTTTATGAAGTGCAAAAAAAGTTTTATGAACTGAAAATTTTCCCCTTCCCTATTCAAATCTCCTGAAAAATGAATAACTCATACTTCATGGTTTTGGCTGGAAATGAATGAAATGACGGGTGGTCTCTGACTTTGGCAAAGTACTGTAAGTTACGTTCATCTTGACAAAATATGTACTGTAAGGAAATGCTCATCAAGCCTTTTCATCATATATGTCAAACACGGTACCACAGAGTAATAAGGTTTTTGTTCTGCAGTGCTCACCCCATGTGTCTGTTATATTCAAGCGCTTTTAATGTGGTGAGCTTTTTAATGTGTTCATTTAACTGCTTAATCTGCATGATAAAACAAAAGAAAGAACTGCATGATCCAAATAAGTCAAAGGATGAAATCTGAATCTGCCTCAACATTTACATGTCTGCCCTCATTTGCTTTAGGATTTTCTGCCAAATACTATTATTATTATTATTATTATTTTATTCTGGATTATATTCATGGCAAAGAAGTACAGACATCATTGCTCAGTGTGTGTGTAACATCCAGATCTCTTTTCCATACACAGCTATCTGTCCACACACACACACACACACATTAAAATTAGACTGACTACTTAATGTGACCTTTATTTTGGACTGTGCTGTTTTTGGATGTTGTTCTTATACTGTATGTTCCTTAGGTCCATGTTTCTGAGTCCTTTCGTCAAACATTCAGGATCCTGCAGCAGCTTATTCTGTTTCATCATATGCTGGTGAAGGCATAGTCTATGATCTATGCAAGGATGTCCATCCCCTGTCTTCTGTCCATCCTACTGCGCATCCATATCAATAAATACATAAATATTTGAAATGTGGATCCCTTTATTGTTCTTTCCAGTACAAGCCATGAAATGCTGTTTCGGTCTGTTTGAATGTCCTCCCATTGTCTTTCTCCAATTATAGTGATGGAGTATATTTTGATGGAAATGGGTATGATTACAAAACCAGAAGTAAATAGAATTTTTTGTTTTATTAGTTAAGCAAGCAAGCCTACATTTACAAATGTTTTATTGTGTTTTATTGTGTGTGACATTTTTGTTGTGTCAGTTGTGTATAATATTTGGGTATAAAGAAAGGTGCAGTTATGCTGTCCATTTTATGTCAGCATGGCTACCTTTGTGAAGAGGTGTGAACTGTTTTCACAGCAGGGGGATCCCACCCCTCCCTTTTTACCCCTCATTACTCACTAGCAGCTCAACACAGAGCCACAAAATTCACACACAGAGAGCCAACAGAGTTCTAGTTAATTGAATAATAGATAGAGTGGATACAGGGAAATATTTCATATTTATTTATTTACATTAATTAAAAATATCTCAGTCAATTTCCTTTCTGCAGTGGAAATGAGCTTTCTTCGCTACACTCTATTTGATAGGGTGAGGAGCTCAGTCATCTGGAAGGAGCTCAGAGTAGAGCCGCTACTCCTCCACATTGAGAGGAGCCAGCTGAGGTGGTTCGGGCATCTGATCCGGATGCCTCCTGGACACCTCCCGTTAGGGGTGTACAAGGCACGGCCTACCGGGACAAGACCTTGGGGTGGATTATATCTCCAAGTTGGCCTGAGGGAATGGTCCCTGGGAATGAGCTGGAGGAAGTTGCAGGGGTCAGGGTCATCTGGGATTCTCTGCTCTCTCAACTGCTACCGCAACCCTATCTGGACTAAGCAGTTAACGATTAATGATGATGATGAATTTCCTTTCTGCCTACTTTCAACGGAATTCAGTGAACAGTTGGGGACTGAAGAAACCAATTGATCCAGTTTTGAAAGTGGCATTATTGCTATTCTTCAGGTAGACAAGTTGTTAGTTGCATAACCTTACTTCAAACTACTTTATGTGCCAGTGGGAGACAGGTGGGCCAGTTTGAGAAACCCCGGTTTTTGAACTTTACACAGGTAACAATCTGGATGATCCTTTTCTTCACTGACTCGAAAAACACAACATTCATTGTTTCAATAAGCAGTCTTAAAGGCTGACTCATCAGACCATCATACATGTTTCCACTGCGCATCAGGCCATTTTAGTAGAGCTTGAGCCCAGAGAAATAGGCAGTGTTTCTGGATGCTGTTGACATAAGACTTCCACTGTACATAGTTCAGTCTTAGTTTGCATACAGATGCAAACTAATGAATGGTGTTTATTAACAGTTTATCAAAATGCTCCCAAGCCCATGTAATGATATTCAACACAAAAGTATGCTGATTTTTAATACTGTACCTTTTGAAGGATTGAAGGTCACAGGAATTCAATTGTGGTTTTAAGTCTTGCCTTATATGCACAGAAATCTCTCTAGATTGCCTTTTCACTCACAAGGAATGTTGTTCTTAAACTGTTGCATTATTTGCTGTCGCATTTTTGCAAAGTGCTGAGACTAAACCCATCGTTGCTTACAAAGGTATTGGCTTTTCCTGGATATTTCCCTTTATAAGCAAGCATTACAGCATCACCAGTCTTGTTTTTGAACACTTCATAACTTTCCCAGTCTTAAATTGCCCCATTTCGGAACCTGCATATTTATGGAAAACAATGAAACTGACTAAACAAAACATAAATTATCTTATCTTTGTATTGTTTTTTTTTAAATACAGGCCAAAGTGGATTTATAAATGTATGCCTTTTGTGCATTTCTTTATTTGCATTTCACAAACTGTCTTGTTTATTGCGTCTTACCTCAGGTATGTACATCACTGATCCATTCTACCAAAAGCAAAACATCATGTGATGGTAACTGTGGTTAGTTTATTATTGAAATCAGTCATTTTCTGGGTACATTATTCACACATACATCACAGTGAGGAACAAAACAAACTTGAAGTCTTTTAAGCTTCACTGATTTTAAAATATTCAAATGTGTGCATTATTCCTACATTAGTGAAATGTATTTCACATTGTAGTATCAACACAATGATGGCCAAAAGTAAGTAAAGTGGAAGATAGAACTGTGCTGATGTAATATATTTTATTCATGTGGTACTGATATACACATTTGAACCATTATTATCTGAACCTATATTATTACTATGTGTGTGACTCGCACATCTGTTTTTCTGAAACAATGCACTACAAGTTTTCTATGTGTGACTGAATGACAACTCACAGGCACAATTACTGTGTTATGAAAACCATGCAAACAGTCTAAGACTATACTGTGGAGCTTAGACATGTACAGCCCACTATTTCACAATGTGATGCTTCTCATGCCTTCTAAAATAGTCCGGCATGTGATCAGGACAGCTACAACCAATCAATCTCATTGTCTCAGGAGTATTCTTTGAAAGATACTTCCAACTGTAGCTGACCTGTTCACATCTCATTCCATACAATCTGTTTATAGAAACTCAGCTTCAAAAAACAACCACGTTGAATGCATTGTTTTGTGTTGTCACAAAAACCCTGTGAAATTGAATTATGACAGTCTTCGGTAAATAAAACCTACACAAACATTATATGGTCCCCAGGGGAAAAATAAAACTATTTTAGTAACAAAATATAGTGTCGTGATATAAAAGACATTTTAAGAACTGTCTTTGGAAACCTACCTACTTTCTTTGTTCATATATTGTTTTTTTCTTTTTGGCCCTCGCCACCACTAACATTGCACTTTGGCCCCCCAAGCCGAAAGTTCTGGGGGACCTGACATAAACCATAGAAGGAGGTTTCCATTCTGAGAATTTTCAACCTATCAACATGCCTTCAAGGCTGGCTAAATCTGTATACTATATACAGTGTTCCCTTGCAACTTCGCGGTTCACCTTTTGCAGACTCAAAAAAGCTTTTGCAGGTTTTCAAAAAATATTAATGGAAAAAACATATCCCAGATTTTCGCTACTTCGCGGGTTTTCTGTGGAACTCAATCTGTGGAAAATATATATATTTGATGAATTTTTACATTTCAAAATGTAGAAAAAGTATTTGAAAAATATTAATTCTAACAATAAAGGAATGTTATAAATCATAAAATATTACGATTTACAGTAAATAGTGCATATTTACTCAGTGGATGAATACATCCTGCATTAAAAACCGACATCATTCTGTAACGGATATTACCACATGGGCTCAGGAACACTTCAGAAAACCAGTGTCAGTGAACACAGTTCATCGCTCCATCTACAAGTGCAAGTTAAAACTCTGCCATGCAAAGCAAAAGCCATATATCACCAACACCCAGAAACACCGCCGGCTTCTCTGGGCCCGAGCTCATCTGAGATGGACTGACGCAAAGTGGAAAAGTGTCCTGTGGTCTGACGAGTCCACATTTCAAACTGTTTTTGGAAATCATGGACGTCGTGTCCTCCGGGCCAAAGAGGAAAAGGACTGTCCGGATTGTTATCAGCGCAAAGTTCAAAAGCCAGCATTTCTGATGGTGTGGGGGTGTGTTAGTGCCCAGGGCAGGGGTAACTTGCACATCTGTGAAGGCCCCATTAATGCTGAAAGGTACATACAGGTTTTGGAGCAAGATATGCTGCCATCCAAGCAATGTCTTTTTCAGGGACATCCCTGCTTATTTCAACAAGACAATGCCAAGCCACATTCTGCATGTGTTACAACAGCGTGGCTTCATAGTAAAAGAGTGCGGGTACTAGACTGGCATGCCTGCAGTCCAGACCTGTCTCCCATTGAAAATGTGTGGGGCATTATGAAGCTCAAAATACGACAGTGGAGACCCCGGACTGTTGAACAACTGAAGTTGTACATCAAGCAAGAATGGCAAAGAATTCCTCCTACAAAGCTTCAACAATTAGTGTCCTCAGTTGCCAAACGCTTATTGAGTGTTGTTAAAAGGAAAGGTGATGTAACACAGTGGTAAACATGCCCCTGTCCCAACTTCTTTGGAATGTGTTGCAGGCATCAAATTCAAAATGAGTGAATATTTGCAAAAAATATAAAGTATATCCATTTCAACATTAAATATCTTGTCTTTGTAGTGTATTCAATTGAATATAAGTTGAAAAGCATTTGCAAATCATCGTATTCAGTTTTTATTTAGGTTTTACACAACGTCCCAACTTCATTGGAATTGGGGTTGTATGATACTAAGTCATTTGACCCTGACCCTGCCTGATGCCAGGCCCAACAGATGCAGCTTCAGGCTCAGCATCCCTGTCTCCCATCCCCATACCTCTACCAATGACCCAGCCTTGTCTCCCCATTCCCATACCCCTTCCAATGAACCAGACCTGTCTCCCCATTATTGTACTGCTATCAGTGGACCAGCCCTACTCCTCATCCCCATACCCCTATCAATAAACCAGCCCTACTCCTCATCCCCATACCCCTATCAATGAACCAGTCCTACTCCTCATCCCCATACCCCTATCAGTGAACCAGCCCTACTCATCATCCCCATACCCCTATCAATGAACCAGCCCTACTCCTCATCCCCATACCCCTATCAATGAACCAGCCCTACTCCTCATCCCCACACCCCTATCAATGAACCAGCACTACTCCTCATCCCCATACCCCCACCGATAAACCAGGCTTGTCTCCCCATCCCCATCCCCTTACCAATGAACCAGCCCTACTCCTTATCCTCATACCCCTACAAATGAACCAGCCCTACTTCCTATCCCAATACCCCTACCAATGAACCAGACCTGTGTCCCCATTCCTATACTGCTACCAATGGACCAGCCCTACTCATCATCCCCATACCCCCACCATTTAACCAGTCTTGTCTCCTCATCCCTACCAATGAACCAGTCCTCTCTCCCATCCTCATACCCCTACCAGTGAATCAGTCCTCTCTCCCCATCCTCCTACCCCTACCAATGAACCAGTTCTTTCTCCATATCCTCATACTCCTACCAATGAACCAGTCCTGTCTCCCTATTGTCATATCCCTACCAATGAACCAGCCCTACTCCCCATCCTCATACCCCTACCAAAGAGGGTATTTCTGAATGTATTTATACATGCATTTTTGGCTTATGTAGACAATATGTTGCTTGTAATGCCAAAATCAAGAGGTCAATCAAAAAATCTATGGTCAAAAACTATGGTCATAACAACTGCTATGCTATGACAAATACTGTGGCTGTTTAGCAAGACAATAAAAGTTAGAAGTACCAGTGTGTGCTGATTTAGGATCAGTTTCATCACATCATCTTAAAATATAGTTACCTGACAAAACGTCAATAATACAAATTCTAACAGGGTTAATTAGCCAAATTGGCTGATAACAAGCTAACTGACAGTTACCTCCCATTTGTCTTGTCTGAGATTTGCTTGCTATAACAAGAACTCTTATTCTGGTGTAATAATGATAGTATTTACAGTAACATCTGTCATGTCAGTGTTAACTTAATTCCCCCTGGAGCTGGACAGCTTCTGAATGTTAGCTGCCATTAGCATCACTTGGACATGAGGAATTAACATGAGATGATGTTATTATTGATGATGAATTATTTTAAAATGTCTTTGCACATTTCAATTCAATGTACAATAATAATGGATCAGCATAATTCTGTAACTCCAAATAACTCCAACTGCCTCACCTATAGCAGCTTGTTAGCAGTTGTTAGATTGGGCCCTCACTGATTGCTCTGTTTGGTTGAATTTAGAATTTTTATGCTGCCTTCAAGTCATGTTGAAAATGTCATATAAAATATTCATGAAATGAGCGCACAAGAACACAATAACAATGTCAGAATTTTACTAGCAGAACACATGGATTTTTCAATGAGCCTCAACTTACTTCAATGGGTGTGTCAATAAAAAGTATCGGTGGTTTTGTAAACTGGCTGTGCTTTAGTTATTTAGCATTCACATATGAGGACTATAGACTGCAATCCTACTCTCATCTACAAAATGATAACTTTTCAGAAGAAGGAAAAATGTTCTTGAATTTAAAATATAAATTAATACAATGGAATTTATTTTAAAGTAAATTTGAACCATTTTTATTTGTTCATTCATCACACAATATCAAATGAAGATGTGAGGGTTTTACCCCAACAACTATGATATACTTCGTGATGCTAACTGGTTAAAAACATTACTCACCTAATACGCATCCTCTGCTCTTCAGTTTGTTGCAGTTTTGAACTTTTTCCCAGGGTATCCATTTTGTTTCAACCAAAACACCTTGAACTTATATCACTTTGTACATGCAACCTCTGAACACATAAGTAGGAGCTGCCTGGGAGGACTTGAAGGCAGCATGAATTAGATTGTGCATGCGGGCTGCAGCAAATTGCAGTTATGTGGTGGATTAATATTGGCATTTAACCACATGAACACACTTTAATATTAATTATGCCAAAGCTCTAGAAAGAAAAAAAGAAAATAGAGAGAAAATCATTAAAAAAAAGGCTTCTTAGTATGAAAAGCTAACCTATTAGCCTGGCTGTTATTTATAGCTAACAGTACTCCTAGTACAGTACAGTAACACTAGTGCTGGTGATCCTGCAGACAGCACACAATAAACACAGGAAAGAGCGCTCAGTAAGTCTCCAAAGAAAACAATACTTCACAAAGATCTGAAATAAAGCCTGGGCTTATAAATATCCAAAACTATCACATGACCATACTACACAGCTGTGAGGATTCAGTCTTCAGGTGATCTGGATCTCTGATAGGCCAATGGTGTTGCGTCCTGGGTCATGTGATCCTGCAATAGATCTTGGGAATTGTAGTCCTGAAGAGTATGTGGAAGAGTATGTGGAGCAGGCGTGACAATTGGTTATCATTTTCTTTCCCCTTTATGTAACAGTTTTATGCTACTATGGCATGAAGGAAAATGATGTATTTCAGTTGTGCAAAGGTCAAGATGTGCCAGGGAACACAATGTTTTCTGGGAGAGTTTATGTGAAATCACATTTATGTGTACAGTGACTGGACACCTCATTAAGTACACCTAATTGTTTCTAAACTCTTTGTCCACTTCAGCTATACTTACAATATAGGTGCATTTTGTAGTTCTACAATTACAGGCTGTAGTCCATCTGTTTCTCTGCATGCTTTGTTAGGCCCATTTTACCCTGTTCTTCAATGGTCAGGACCCCCACAGGACCACCACAGAGCAGGTATTATTTGGGTGATGAATCATTCTCAGCACTGCAGTGACACTGACGTGGTCGTGGTGTGTTAGTATGTGTTGCGCTGGTCTGAGTGGATCAGACACAGCAGAGCTGCTGGAGTTTTTAAACACTGTGTCCACTCGCTGTCCACTTTATTCCTGTATACCTGCCTACCTTGTTGGTCCATCTTGGAGATGTTAAAGACAATAGCTCAACTGTTGCTGCACAGTTTGTGTTGGTCATTTTCTAGTCCTTCATCAGTGGTTACAGGATGCTGCCCACAGGATGCTGTTGGCTGGATGTTTTTGGTTGGTGGACTATTTTTTGTGTTTTAATGAAGTCACTACTAAAACCTTTGATAAAGTTTCAATGGCAATGTTTAGTCGTTTGTTTTAATAAAATAAACATAATTAAGATATAGGGCAGGCGTCACCAACACGGTACCCGTGGGCGCCAGGTCGCCCGCAAGGATCATATGAGTCGCCCGCAGATCTGTTCTAAAAATAGCACAACTCACTTGTGAGCTGCATCTAAAATCTAATTTGATTCTGTTGCTATTCTTTTTTAACCACACTTGTATTATATATATATATATATATATATATATATATATATCTTATCTTAAAATATCTTAAAATTATGTTCATTATGCATGAAGTTTAGATAAGTTGAGGTTAACTCTTAGTTTTTGTCTAGAGTAGTTCAAAGGTCAGTATTCTACGCATGACAAAACCAGTGATCGTGGAGAGTAAACTAGCGGGCTAGCAGGCACAGCATGCAGTCTCTTACCCCAGAAAAAAAACGTATCACTTTCGCAACGAATGGGAGGTAGAGTTCTTCTCTACGACTGTTAAAGAAACCTGCATGTGTCTCATTTGCGGGGCAGCTGTGGCGATACCAAAGCGGCACAATGTCGAGAGACACTTCACTACCTGTCACAAAAGCTACAATGCTAACTCTCCACCTGGAAGCGCACTAAGGGCAGAAAAAGTCGGTGAGCTAAAGGCAGCTTTGGTTACACAAAAAAAATCACAAAAAGCAACCGAAGCCTCGTTCAGAGCTACACATTTTCTGATCAAGAAGAAGAAGGCATTTTCAGATGGAGAAGTTGTCAAAGAAGCAATGTTAATAATTGCTAACATTGCATTGAAAGATGAGAAAAATGGAACCGATCTAATCTCCACTCTCTCCGACGTCCAACTGGAGGCATCTGCGATGGCTAGACGAGTGTCAGCTATGTCTGGTAACTTGGTGGATCAGTTGGACCAGGATCTGGTGAAGTGCAGGTGGTTTAGCATCCAGTGTGACGAGTCCGTGGACAGCAGCAGTACAGCGCAGCTGTTGGTTTTTATCCGGATGGTGTTTGAAGACTTCTCCACAAGAGAAGAACTCCTGACACTATTGCCCTTAAAGACAACTACGAGAGGAGATGACATTTATAATATGGTGAAGGAGTTTTTCGTGCAGAAAAAGGTACCATTGGGAAAGCTGGTAGTCGTGACTACAGACGGGGCTCCTGCTATGATCGGCCGACATACAGGTTTCATTGCTCACTGTAAAGGTGACCCAGACTTCCCAAAATTTCTGCATTACCACTGCATCATTCACCAGCAGGCGTTATGTGCGAAAGTGATCGGCTTTGGACACGTGATGACTCCCTTTTTGAAAATCATTAACAACATTCACTCCAAAGCAAAACAGCACAGGATTTTCAAGGTGCTATTGGAGGAGATGTCAGCTGAATATGGTGACCTGCTGCTACACACAGAAATCCGATGGCTCAGTAGAGGACGAGTGTTACTTCGTTTTTTGTCACTTTTGGGTGAAATCAAAGAGTTCAGGCAGTCCAAAGGTGAAGACGTCTCACTGCTAGAGGACACAGAGTGGACACTTGACCTTGCATTTTTGACGGACATTACTGGGAAACTAAACCACTTGAACTGCGAGCTGCAAGGCAAAGGTCAGACTGTTGTCGATATGATAAGTGCTGTAAATGCATTTAAAGCCAAAATGAATGCTTTCTCAGCAGATTTACAAAGAAAAAGGGTTCTGCACGTTCCCTCTGTGCAGTCGGTGCTGAAAGACAATGCTTCTGCATCTGAGACATTTGACAAAGTTGCAGAAAAGTACTATGAAGTCATAAACAGACTTGGGCAAGAGTTTGAGAATAGTTTTAATCTTAATCAGCTTGAGTCATGTGTGTCATTCATTTCCAATCCTTTCATGGATGGGGACACAACATGCTTTGCTGAGCAACTAAGTGCTACGTTCAACTTGGATGCTGGACAGGTGGAAATGGAAATCATAACATTTCAAAATGACCTTCACCTCAAAGCCTACCAGGCTGCACCAAACTTTTGGTGCCTTTTTGACACAGAGAAGTACAGTGGTGTATGCACAGCAGCTATGAAGGTTGCCAGCCTGTTTGGTTCAACCTATCTCTGTGAATCAGCTTTTTCTGACATGAACTTCATCAAGAACAAACACAGAACACGCCTCACTGATGCACATCTGAAAGACTCACTCACAGTTGCAGTGTCAAGTTACACACCAGATTACAATACACTGGTGAACAGTATGCAATGCCAGTCTTCCCACTAACAAAGAAACAGATACAAGATGTTGTCAATGGCAAAGTTGAATTAAAATATTGAAGAATTGTGTTCAATTTAAAAGTGCATTCATGATATATAACAGTTATATATTTGCTTTAAATATCACAGATTTGATCTTTAGTTCCAAATGTGAGAAGATTTATTTCAAAATATGCCAGTTGATTTTTCTTTAACATTACATAATTGATAGCTTTTTGAAACATGCTGCAACACAGTTCATGATTTGTTAAAAGGATATATCAGTGGCTAGTGAAAATGAGACATTTTTGCTATGACATGTAGTGATGTAAGTGATCATCAGAAAATGTAAAAATTGCTGAGATTAATAGAGATAAAGTGCTGAATATTGATATCTGTTTTCCACCTTGTTGTCATTGTTGATAATTATTGTGAGAAATTATTCATTAATCTGATCAGTGTCTTCACATAGATAAGTATCATTAATCATTATTAATAATATATAACTAAAGGCAAACTGAGCAAATGTTTTTAAGAAGAGCACATCAAACTGGTAGCCCTTCGTATAACTCGGTAACCATAAAGTAGCTCTCAGTTTCAAAAAGGTTGGTGATGTTGATATGTGAAGTTTGAAATGTATTTTGAACCAATTCAATAGGATGATCCAGCTGCTGAATAAGAATATTGAAGAAGCCATAAAGTTTTCACCTTATTTGTTGAATATGTTGAATAAACAGCTTATGCTATTAACTTCAAGAAGACCACATAAGGCCTCTAACTTATAAGTTAGAGTTCCATTATTTGGAAATGATGCTTTATAACAGTGTTGGTAATTGAGCAAATTCAGGTCTAGTCGAGTCAAAGTTTATTTATATACTTCTTTTTTACAACAGCTGTTGTCACAAAGCAGCTTTACAGAAAAATCCAGCTCCAAGCCCCCATGAGTGTCGCCGATGGCAACAGTGGCAGGGAAAAACTCCCTAAGAGCATAAGGAAGAAGCCTTGAGAGAAACCAAGACTCAAAAGGGGAAACCATCCTCCTCTGGTCGACACCAGATAGCAAACAGTGTTAGTATAAAATATTAGAATACAAAACGGGGAAAAAACAGGGGGAGCAATGGTTAATTAGATTAGTTTTAGTTTATGCACCAGCAGCAGCAGCGTCAGGAGGGTGAGTCCTTGCAGTTGAGGTTTGCACAGTGTTGTATAGCATTAAGCTCAATGGTGGTCAAAACGGTCCTAAAGTCTGAAACGGACCAGAAGGCTGGCAAGCAATGGGCACCCGATCAAGGCAGCAACAGCTTCAGATGCACAGGATGGACAGCTGTTCAACTCAGCAAAGAAACGGAAACACACAGAGATTTAGTTCTGTAAAGAGTGACTGATCACAGATTACAGTATTTACAGAGAGCAGCACAGAATCCATCCATCCATCCATCCATTTTCCAAGCCGCTTCTCCGTCAGGGTCACGGTGGGGTGCTGGAGCCTATCCCAGCAGTCTTCGGGCGGAAGGCAGGATACACCCTGGACAGGTCGCCAGTCCATCACAGGGCAGACAGACAGACACAGACAGACACTCACACACTCACACCTAGGGGCAATTTAGCACATCCAATTGGTCTGACTGCATGCCTTTGGACTGTGGGAGGAAACTGGAGAACCCGGAGGAAACCCACGCAGACACGGGGAGAACATGCAAACTCCACACAGAGAGGACCCCGGTCACCCGGCAGGGGAATCGAACCCAGGCCCTCCTCGATGTGAGGCGAAAGTGCTACCCAACACGCCATCGTGCCACCCAGCACAGAATCCGACAGGTCTAAATATTACAGCCTAACTAAAAGGGAGAAACCAGAAAGGTAACAGAGACATGAAGGCGCTCCTGAGATGTCAGCGCCCCTCCACTCCACCGTCTGCAACAGGAGAGAGCAGCAGGATGACAGCACCAACACTCCCAGTTTACCATAATACTCTATGCCCAGATCTGCACCTTTTATCTAACAGGGAAGACTAATTACCAAAGGCTTGACTAAACAAGTAAGTTTTTAGCCTAGACTTAAAGACTGAGGCTGTGTCCCCAACACTGACTGGAATATTATTCCAAAGTTGGGGGGCTTTGCATGAGAAGGCTCTACCCCTTATTAATTCGAGGTACTAATAGTAAGCCAGCACCTTATGATCTACAAACCGGATTCCAAAAAAGTTGGGACACTAAACAAATTGTGAATAAAAACTGAATGCAATGATGTGGAGATGGCAAATGTCAATATTTTATTCAGAATAAAACACAAATCACAGATCAAAAGTTTAAACTGAGAGAATGTATCAATTTAAGGGAAAAATATGTTGTTTCAAAATTTCATGGCGTCAACAAATCCCAAAAAAGTTGGGACAAGGCCATTTTCACCACTGTGTGGCATCCCCCTTCCTCTTACAACACTCAACAGACGTCTGGGGACAGAGGAGACAAGTTTCTCAAGTTTAGAAATAGGAATGCTCTCCCATTCAAGTCTAATACAGGCCTCTAACTGTTCAATCGTCTTGGGCCTTCTTTGTGGCACCTTCCTCTTTATGATGCGCCAAATGTTCTCTATAGGTGAAAGATCTGGACTGCAGCCTGGCCATTTCAGTACCCGCATCCTTCTCCTACGTAGCCATGATGTTGGGATTGCTGCAGAATGTGGTCTGGCATTATCTTGTTGAAAAATGCAGGGTCTTCCCTGAAAGAGATGACGTCTAGATGGGAGCATATGTTGTTCTAGAACCTGAACATAGTTCTCTGCATTAATGGTGCCTTTCCAGACATGCAAGCTGCCCATGCCACAAGCACTCATGCAACCCCATACCATCAGTGATGCAGGATTCTGAACGGAGCGTTGATAACAACTTGGGTTATCCTTGTCCTCTCTGGTCCGGATGATATGGCTTCCCAGTGTTCCATAAAGAACTTCAAATCGTGACTCATCGGACCACAGAACGGTCTTCCATTTTGCCACACTCCATTTTAAATGATGAATTTTAATGGCCCGGAGATCAAAATCCAGTAGAGTTTTAGGGCCTTGACCCTTACGCACAGCGATTGTTCCAGATTCTCTGAATCTTTTGATGATGTTATGCACAGTTCATGATGATAACTTAAAAGTCTTTGCTATTTTACGCTGGGTAACACCATTCTGGTATTGCTGCACTATCTTTCTGCGCAACAATGGTGGAATTGGTGATCCTCTTACCATCTTGGCTTCTGAGAGACACTGACACTCTGAGAAGCTCTTTTTATACCCAATCATTTTGTCAATTGAGCTAATTAGTGTTAATTCGTCTTCCAGCTGTTCGTTATATGCTCAATTTCCTTTTTCCAGCCACTTATTGCTACTTGTCCCAACTTTTTTGGGATTTGTTGACACTGTGAAATTTTGATTCAACATATTTTTCCTTTAAAATGTTACATTTACCCAGATTAAACTTTTGATCTTTCATCTATGTTCTATTACGAATAAAATATTGACATTTGCCATCTCCACATCATTGCATTCAGTTTTTATTCACAATTTGTTTAGTGTCCCAACTTTTTTGGAATCCGGTTTGTAAATAGGCATGATGGTTCATAGAAAGAAAGAAGTTCAACTGAAAGAAATGACACTATTAATAAGTATAACTCGCCACCTTGGGGATGGAGTCAGGTGTTCAGGAACTCAGAAGAGGGCAAAATCCCAAACTGTTTCCATTTTGAGCCAGGACGTCTGCTCCACAGCACTGTAGGTACAGCCATGGGGAGTAGGAGACAGATAACTGGAGGCCTTTATGAGGCTCACTGCGCACTAGAGACCATGAGTCATCCTCGGCCTGGGTCAGAACGTCCATCCTGTGTATGTGTTTGTGTGTATGTGTGTGTGTGTGTGTGTGTGTGTGTGTGTGTGTCACCACCCCCACAGGCAGTGTGAGGCAGGTACACTTGTATAAGGGTGTGCTTTTGTGTATGACAGGACATTTTTAGTAACAGGCAGTACTGTATGCAGTGTCTGGACCCATAATTCCTGCAAGGCTAAAATGCAATGATGAATCTTCATGGAAGCTGCACAGAAAAGTGAGTCAGAAAGCAACTATTGTAGGAATAAAGCCGCCACATCAAAGACGACCACATCTATCACTGCGGCAGTGTTGGAAGTCACAAAAATTTGTAACTTCAGAACAGAATCAATGCAGTCAGTACTGGAAAATACAACTCCAAGTAAACAGCTAGGTGGAATTTTCAAATAATCTCTATGTTTCATTATTGCTACCTATGTACACATTATTGATGTCCAACATTAACACTAATGGGAGAAAAGGAAGCCTATAGCTCACCAATTATCATAGTACAAAATACTTGCCTGAATCATTACACGTCTGCCTCAGACCATATCACATGTTTAAAGCTACGTTTGAGTTTTGGGGACTTGGAGACCTCTCTGGTGGATATGTGTAACATGTGGAAAAACATTTTGTGATGTAGGTTGTCCCTTTGCTAAGTCGACAATTTCAAACTCATTGATAAAGTATACAAAGACAACTCAGACAAAACTTGGATGGATGTAAATGAATTGTGTACCAGTGTCATCTTAATCAGTATTATGTTAATTTTAATAATAATAACAATTCTTTATTTTTATATAGCGCTTTATCAAGGACCCAAAGACACTTACAATTCAAAGTACATAGAACACCAAGTGCAAATAAAATTCACGTTTTATGATGATTTCTAGTGGTTTTAGTTACATGATGTGTTTTTTTTTTCCTTGTTGACCAGTAACCGTATGTCATACAGTGTTAGAAACCACATAAGTAAGTCTATGTGAGATTACTTAAGAACTTGACTTGGTTTGAGGAAAGTATATTATGATTTAGACATATGTTTTCCACAATGCTTGTAAGTGTGCATATGCTTCCAGTACTTGTTAGCTACATTAACCTCTAAGCTTCAACTTCAAATTGAAACATTTTGGACACCAAACATCTCTTGGCAGATCAATTGCATTTAGAATAGAGGTTGTAAACATTGTGATTTTTCACCAAACCATTACTTTAAGACCCAGATAGCTCTTCTATGACTGTTATTTGAATGGATGTCAGTGGCATGACCTTGGTAAAACTCAAGCCCTTGTGTGTGTTGGTTCCAGTGCTTATTTATTGGACTTTAATGCAGTCATTTGCCATTAAATACCGTAAGAATTGCACAGAAGTCCATTGCTTCAATCCTAAAACCTTCCTTGCCCTCTTTGACATCCATTGCTATGGAAACTGCTACGTCCCGTTCCACACGTCCTCTAGTGATTTCGACAGGTGAGGACTGAGGCAATATAGGGCTACTAGATCTGTTTGAGAAGATATTGTTTTGATTTTAGGACAGCAGGTAAAAGCAGAGACAGTTCAGTTAGCATTATGTTTAGTTGGACATGCAAAGACACTAAACAACCTTGCCTTGTCTGTCAGTCAGAGGAACATATGTCCATATGCAGCCAGATGGTGAGCCAATGTAATTGGGCTCCAGCTGGCTTGATGAGCTCAGAGAGGAGGAAGGTAGAGGAGGGAACAGATTCTGCCTGAATTTAATCAAGATTGACCCAACATTGCAACCTGTACCTGAACAGAGTAGCCACAAATCAAACTGAGGTAAAAATATAGCTTACTGTACTGACTATAAACAACTTGAGTTAAAGAACTGGGCATTATAACTCTGTCAGCATCTGTTGACATGTGAAGTGGCACTCTTCTTCTTTATTACTTTTTTTCTGTAATGCTATTGGTCTACAGTAAAAGTTCATTATACTGAAAGGCTGAATTATGACCAGCAGTCAGGGAGTGAGTCAGCACTACAGCATGAAATAAATATCTTAAAAGGTTGTAAATATGACCCGTATGGAAGAAGGAGAAAGCTTTCTTTGCAAGTGATCATAAATAATAAGTCTACACTCACTGTCTACTCTTTGGTTCATTTATTATATACATGTACTTTGTGCAAACCACAAACCTTAGTTGTGAAAAAGTTAGGACAGTATGAGAAATGACAATATAAACAATACAGTGCGTGTGTAAATACAGTCACTGGCCATTCATAGGTCCACTTTCTATAAACCTCAGTTGGAGAAGGATCCTCAGAAGGATCCGAATGCCTGACAACAGGCAAAAATGCAGCATGTGAAATTAACTTTATTGTTTTTTTTTGTATTTATTTTTATTCATTGTAAATATGTATACACTCATTACAAATGTTGCCCTGCAATGGACTGGTGACCTGTCCAGGGTGTATCCTGCCACCCAATGACTGCTAAATGCTAATCACCGCATCATTTTTGGCCCCAGTTTGACATGCTTGATCTAGAAGGCAGCATATGTGTATGAAAATGTGTATCTTTCTGGCATTAAAGATGATTTAACAGATGTGCAAAAGACAGACCCTGGCTTTTCAACTTTATACTGGTAACAATTTGGAAGACTCTTATGATAATGTGCATTATTTTCATAAGCATTCTGAAATGTTTCCTCATAAGATCATAATACAAGTTTTCATTGTAAATAGGTGGTTCTATGTAAAAACATTCAAGGAGGTGGCATCACAACCATGATTAATTCACAACCAGTAATTTTTGCAGCCCATATGTGGACTAAAGAGGATGGTACTTTAGCAGTATTTTCACAGCACATCAAAATATTTTATTTTTTAAAAAAAAAAGCAAGTATATGTATTTTTTCATGATTTAAGGTAGCGTTGACCATGGAACCAGATTTTTTTGCTCTTGTGTATTACATTATGTAAGAATATCTCAAATAATGACCTTAAAAACTAAAATAACATGTGCAACCATGCAGTCATCAAATTCAAAGGATCTCTGCCAACACTGTGTACACTCCACTTTTCTGTCAGATCTCACAATGAGATCCCAAAGGCTCAGTGGGTGGATTTTGTCTTTGTGGCTGTGACCGAATCAAACCAAACCAGCCCAATTTCAATTGATGTTCATGAATTAGACATCAAGAGTCTTGGTTCCATTTTCCTCACTGCAGATCCCAGTTGGGAGCTGTTTCACAGAGCAGCATCCAAAAAGCAGGAGGAGAGAACATGTGGGAAGTGAGTCAAAATATTTTATTTATTCTGGATTTGGGGAATTGGAGTGTTGATCTGATCTCAGATGAGGCCCTTGAGACCAATAGGGTCGCCTGAGGACAGCATAACGTTGAGTGATTTTTCACTGCAAATAGTGGCAGTAATGTATACTGTGATATAAGAGCACAGATTTAAAGTTATCTTTCTAGTAGAGTCATAGTGAGTTTATTTTATGTTTATTTCATGTTTATATCAGTATATTTGACTAAAACATTGATATAACAATCCTGTACCCTGTATATTGCTCAGAAATGGTCAATGTGAAACATGATCAATAAAAAAGTGCTCTAAACACTCTATGATCGATATAAAATTAGCCCAAAACACTCTATGATTGATAAAAAAATGCTCTAAACACTCAATGATCGATATAAAAATGCTCTAAACACTCTATGATCGATATAAAAATGCTCTAAACACTCATTTGTGGGCAGACAATGAATAAATGAATTTGATCTTCATTTTAAGGTCTAAATCTTCATTTTAGCCCTCAGCTAAAGGTAAATACACCTATATGTACTGCATGGGGGACAATAATCACTCTGTCATTTTATCAGGTGTTCTCATTCATATTACTTAATAAATGCATGTGAATCAGTAAAACTGAGTTTATTTCCTTGAAATTAAGTGAGTTGTCACATTCTTTTGTAGGCAAAACTTTTCTAGACGTCACTCTTAACTGCTTTGCCACCTTGTTACTGGTCATAATTATAAGTTACCATTTAACATACTGGTAAGTGCAATTCTATGACAATTCAGCAGCACAGTAATAACTTAATGAAATGATGTAGATCTAACTTAAACCTATTAATTCCATGTTCTTGTTCTAGCTGTAGTCAGTAGAACATAACCCTTTGAAGCTGAATATTGTAATACATAAAAATTATTTTCTTGAATCCCTAAATCCAACTAGTGTATACACACTTAAAATCAGTGTTGAGAGTAAAACAGTACAAAATAAATTGTTACAGTCATGTGATTGCCTTTAACTGCAATGAAGTGGAAACCCATTATGATGTTAATTTTGTAATCACATTACACATGAGTAAATGAGAATTACATCATTTGTAATCCTCAATATACACTATATTTCCAAAAGTATTCAGTCACCCATCCAAATAATTGAATTCAGGTGTTCCAATCACTTCCATGGCCACAGGTGTATAAAACCAAGCACCTAGGCCTGCAGACTGCTTCTACAAACATTAGTGAAAGAATGGGTCGCTCTCAGGAGCTCAGTGAATTCCAGCGTGGTACTGTGATAGGATGCCACGTGTGCAACAAGTCCAGTCGTGAAATTTCCTCATTACTAAATATTATACAGTCAACTGTATACAGTGGTATTATAACAAAGCAGAAGCAATTGGGAAGATGTGATTTCTGGAGTGCCGAATCACGCTTCTCCGTCTGGCAATCTGATGGACGAGTCTGGGCTTGGCAATTGCCAGGAAAAGGGTACTTGTCTGACTGCATTTCGCCAAATGTAAAGTTTGGTGATGGGGGGATCATGGTGTGGTGTTGTTTTTCAGGAGTTGGGCTCGGCCCCTTTGTTCCAGTGAAGGGAACTCTTAATGCTTCAGCAGACCAAGAGATTTTGGACAATTTCATGCTCCCAACTTTGTGGAAACAGTTTGGGGATGGCACACTCCTAAACCTTGTGGAAAGCCTTCCCAGAACAGTTGAAGCTGTTATAGCTGCAAAGGGTGGGCTGACATCATATTAAACCCCACTGATTAAGAATCTGATGCCACTCAAGTTCATATGCGTGTGAAAGCAGACTACTGAATACTTTTGGAAATATAGTGTAGATTATCTCTGTGTTGTTGTACATAATTTGTGTGTTACCTGCATCAGCCTGCATACCTTTGGCTGTGAATAAGATACAGTAAGATAAGATAATCCTTTATTATATTACCACAATGAGGGAAATTCACAGTGCTACAGAGGCAAAGGGTTAGCAAGGCACTCAAGAAAAGAACAACAAGAGAGAAGAGAAGAAAAGAGAAAGAAACAAACTAACAAACAAGGTAATTAATCATGTTAATTGCTTAAGAAAGTTTCAGTTTTTTACTTGAGACTATATAGACAATACAAACAATATTAAAGATAAAAATATAAGATAAAAAATATAAACTCTTTCCCTCCCATTACCTGTCCAGGGTGTATTCTGCCTTTCACCGCAATAATAGGCTCCAGCGCCCCTTCAATTGTGACAAATTACCAATGTAAACATTAGCAATGTGAGCGTGGGAAGCAGCATCAACTCAGCAAAGAACCTGTCAATGCTTCTGACTATGCTAATATGAGACTGATGTGCTGGAAAAGAGAGAATGTGCCCCAACTTTAGCAAAACAGCTTTGCAAGATTTATGGTTTATTCTTAAAGATTTTATTTTGAGGCTACTGTTTCTAATAATTTTGACACTTTCAAAACTCATTGACCATTCATAATTTTAATCAAGCCTAATAGGCTGTCTTGTTCAAGGGCAGGGAGAGTGATGGGCCTTTTAAATGCTGTTTACAGTAAATTGACTAATTCTCTCTGAATAAACTACGGTAATGACTACTGAGATTTCCACACACTGACAAGTTAATTCAATAAGTACACCTTCTTGTATCTACATTTATTGTCCACTTCATCTGCATACTTTGCTAAACCCCTTTCACCCAGTTCTTCAATGGTCAGAACCCCCGAAGACTCCCACAGATCAGGTACTATTTGGGTGGTTATCATTCTCAGCACTGCAGTAACACTGATGTGGTGGTGATGTGTTACAGTATGTTGTGCTAGTAAGAGTGGATCAGACACAGCAGTGCTGCTGGAGTTTTTAAACACTTCATTGTCATTGCTGGATGAAGAACAGTCCATCAACCAAAAATATCCAGCCAAGTGTCCTGTGGGCAGCGTCCTGTGACCACTGATGAAGGACTACAGGACGACCAACACAATCTGTGCAGCATAAGATGCTCTATTGTCTCTGACTTCACATCTACAAGGTGGACCAATAAGGTAGGAGTGTCGAACAGAGTGGACAGTGAGTGGACATAGTGTTTATAAACTCCAACAGCTCTGCTGTGTCTGATCAACTCATACCAGTATAACACACACTAGAAAGTATGTACAAAGAGAGATAGACTACAGTGTTTATTGTAGAACCACAAAGTTCACCTTTATAGTAAGCAAAGCTACTAAAATGGACAAAGAGTGTAGTGCAAGTATTTAGCAAAGTAGCCAGTTTGCGTACTGTCCAGTTAGTATAGAATAGTATGTGCTTTAGAATAACTTCCTGGAAGTACTAAGTAAGCATGAGAAGAGTAGTTATAAATTTCAGGGAGCTAAAAGCACAGATCCACACTGGACACAGCCAAGGGCAGGAGGACAACATGTTAAATGTGTTTGTTTAGTGACTGTGATCTAGAACCACCACTATTTACATTTATGGCATTTGGCAGAGACTCTTATCCAGAGCAATTACAATAAGATCATTTTACACAGGTAGGCAAAGATAGTGTTAGGAGTCTTGCCCAAGGACTCTTATTGATATTGTGTAAGGTGCTGGCACTAAGTGGGGAATCGAACCCCAGGCTACAGTGTAGAAGGCAAAGGTGTTATACTGTACCCACCACATCATTGTTTCAAACCCAAAACCTGAGCCTAGTTTATGAAGGGTTCGGAGCAGGTGTGACCTAACCAGGAGTTGTCTGAACTGAAGTGATCTGAGAATGTTTGTGAGTGGATGGTGTTTATTTACTGTTGTGTGTGTTTGTGTGTGTCTGTGTGTGTGTGTGAGTGTGCACATGTTTTGAGAGGAACAGGATGATTTAGTGGAGCCTCAGGCATGGTGCATATGAGGTGAGCGTGGGAGGAGAGAGAGAATATAAAACTGAAAATAAAAAGAGCAGAAAAGGGAGGCAGGCAGAAAAAAAGCTGGAAAAGGGGGGAAATACAAAGTGAAAGTCAGTGATTCAGCTGTAGCGAACTGAAAAAATGGGGCCTGCAAGCCTGCAAGGGAAGAACAAGGAAAAACACGCATTCGTGCAAGCACAAATATACACACACACACTCGCATCTCTCAGCAGCAGTCTGAGGCACAGCTGAGAGCCGCCATGCTCCTCACCCATGGCATTCTGGGAAGTCGGTGTCACACACTGAGCACGGCAGGACGTGGGGAGCTTTTGGCTGCTCTACACAGACATGACTAAAAATATAGAGGCATCTTTTATGCCAACATATGCTCACACACTGGGAGGCATTTTAACAGGAGCTCATGTTTACAAACTGCTCTCCTCATTAGATCGTGTGTTTCAGACGGGACGAAATTCAAAGCTAAAATGGTCCTTGACACATTAGGCAGGGTCCATGAAGAAAAATGGAGGCATCTAGGGGAAAAGACTACTTCAACAGTTTTCAGAATCAACTGTGTATGCCACATCTGCACCACAAAAATCGTTCTTTAAGAGACCGTCATTTGTCCTACAATGAGGAAATTTCAACTCCACATTTAACCAATCCATGCAGTGAATCACCACTAGTGAACACATACACACAAGGGGGCAGTGAGCACACCTGCCCGGAGCGGTAGGTAGCCCTATCCGCAGTGCCCGGGGAGCAGTTGGGGGTTAGATGCCTTGCTGAAGGGCACTTCAGTCACATACTGTCAGCTCAGGGGATCGAACCTGCAACCTTCCAGTCACAGGGCTGGTTCCCTAACCTCCAGCCTGCGACTGCCCCTTACTTGAACTTAAATGAAAGTATTCCACACAATTAAGCGACTCTCTTTCAAAATATGGCAATTTTGTTGATCCAACATATGGTATTGATTATTATGCTGGTCTAACTTATGTCACTACAGTTGGTTTAAAATTGGTCATTGTAATGTCCAGTGAGTTTATAACCACAGCCAACAGAGAAAGGAGAAAGACATGCTCAGTATGCAAACAGTTGGAGCTAGGAGCCAAAGAAATCTCTGAATATGAGAAATCACCAAGTAGTTGAGCAATGTTGGATGTATCTTAATACAACACATTTAATTTATTTGGGGATGCATTGAGTATGAAACCAGGTGGAAATCTGTGAGAGCTGGAAAAAACACAGTTCTCTTTTATTTGACTTGAGTGACTTGGGTTAATTCAGTTCAATTTATATCAAACTGATTTGTTTGCTTTACCCCTTAAAATCCCAGTTTTATTACATACTAAGGCTCATTATTCTGTAACTACACAGACATCAGTGCAAACTGTCTGAGTTATTCTAGGTTGTAGAAGTATGTAATAAAACCATTTAAGGGGTTAACATGCACAGGAGCCAATCTTATGGTTTTAGAGCATGTATTGCATAGTACCCAACAGAGGGGGAAAGAACCTTAAATATATCATTCTTTTTACAGCGCCTGAGTACATTTTTCCCTGTAAAGCTATTTTGAGAAGTATTAAGTCTAGCAATTTTTTGTAAATAAATGTTTTCATTTTTAACAACCACTGCAGAGTTTAATGTGCATGTCCGTTTGTAAATTAAGTAGAAAAAATCTGGATAAATTGAAAGAATTTGTTCTGAAAGCCAATCAAAGTACAGCACTTCAGCCCTCATGTGTTCAGAGATGTTTAATGTAGAATGTAGAAATAGAGATGATAAGGTTACCAGTGTGGATGAACATATTTTATCCAATTTGTGATCTTTGTTCATTTTCAAATGAACTATAGAAAACAGCATTATTATCAAGTGCTGATTATTTGCCTCCTAAAATCTGCCAACATCTCTGCTTTTCAAATTCAGCTTCCATCCTGAAGATGCATGCAAGCAGTTAGCTAACTGGTCTGCTTTATTTTTCAAAGGCATTACCGAAAATAGATTTCATTAAACAGACTTTCATAGATTCTAATTTACTTTGTTGGAAACAGAAAAAGTAGAAGGCCTTATATAATAATCTAACCATAAAAGGCACATAGTTCAACCCCTCAAAATCCCAGGCTTATTGCATACTAAGATTTATTATTCAGTAAATACAGGGACTTCAGTGTAAAGTAGTAGTAGCTGTTGTTAGATAATAGAAGAGTGCAATAAAACTTTGGGCCTGCCAGTCAGCCATGACCATTAAAGGGATTAATGCAAACCTTGTGCCTTTCATAGTACACAGGAAGATATGTAAATGTACATTAACAGAGTAAACTGTGATCAGTCTCAGGACTCAAAACTTTTTTTTCACATGTAATATCATGTTTGCTTTAGCTTTAGCCAATGATGTAGCCAAGTGCAAATATTTTCAGACTGTGATTGATATACATAAATGTAATTGCTCAAAATAATTACTCAGGTAGCCTTTCAGTAAAAAAACTCACTTACACTGAGTAATTACCTCATTATTATTACCTGATCCTTTAATAATACTTTTATTTGTACTCAAGTAAATTATCACTACAATAACAGTACTCACAGGTAAGTAGAGACTATTTTTACCTCTGACAGTCAGTTATGTTAGACAATAGCACCAATGTTTTTTCTTACACTTAGTATAAGAATAAAAATCCATTAACCCAAAACATACTTAAGGTCCAGTCATATAACCATTTTGCCAGTAAAATTTTGAAAGTGCACCAGAGAGGTGCAACTGTTTCATGTCGCTGGACTTCTAGAGTGAATAAATGGTAATACTGTACTCTGTTACATAACATTGCCATAACTATGCCATAGACATGTCATGGCAGGTGTCATAGGCTGTTATGAGTAGTCGTTTTGTTCTGTAATACAACAGTGTCACATTACCATTACAGGCAATTGTCAGGACAGATGCTGTAATGTTTGATGTCATGATAGCTGTGATAATTTTTACTAAATGTACTTTAGTTAGTTGTCATGACATCAAACATTATGACATCTAACATGACAATTACAGATAATGGTAAATAAACACCCTTACCCTTACTACCCTTCCTGGATCGGGGCCTTGTCATGGCGGAAGGGCTTGTGTGGTCTAGGGATCTTCAGAGCTAAGTCGTCGGGAGCAATATGCTCCTGGTAGGGTCTCCCAGGGCGAACAGGTCTGGAGTGAAGACCCAGACTAACACGATCTAAAAGTTTATCTCCATGCATATCGTGCACAAAAAATCGTGTACCCTGCCCGGGAAAGGGTCACCGGGACCTACCCCTGGAGCCAGGCCTGGGGGTAGTGTTCCACGGCGAGCGCCTGGTGGCCGGGCAGCCCACGTAATCCGGCCGGCCTCAGCCCGAAGAGGCAACATGGGGAGGCCATGTGGGCCAACTACCCGTAAGGTCCAGCATGGGGGAGCGGTGCAGTACCATATTGGCAGTGGGAGATTGCGGGGAGGCCCTAGGTGGCCTAGGCCCCTGCAGCAGAAACTAGCTCTTGGTACATGGAATGTAACCTCACTGGGGGGGGAGGAGTCAGAACTTGTGCAGGAGGTTGAGAGGTAGCAACTAGATATAGTTGGGCTCACCTCCACCCACAGTGTCGGCTCTGGAACCAAACTCCTGGATAGGGGTTGGTCTCTCTCCTACTCAGGGGTTGCACAGGGTGAGAGGCGCCGGGCGGGTGTGGGATATTCACAAGTCCCTGGCTGGTGACCAGGCAGTTGGAGTTTGTCCCGGTGGATGAGAGGGTCGCCTCAATGCGAATTAAAATCGCAGAGAGGAAAACTTTGACTGTTGTCTGTGCGTATGCACCAAACAACAGGTCAGAGTATTCGGCCTTCTTGGAACAAGTGGGCGGGGTTCTGGAAAGGGTCCCGCCTACAGACTCCATAGTCCTACTGGGAGACTTCAATGCTCACGTTGGCAATGACTGGGAGACCTAGAGAGGCGTGATTGGGAAGAACGGCCTGCCCAATCTAAACCCAAATGGTGAATTGTTATTGGACTTCTGTGCCAGGCATGGATTGTCCATAACAAACACCAAGTTCGAACACAAGGATGTTCATAAGTGTACATGGTACCAGAGCTCCTTGGCCTTGCAATGGTAGCAGAAGCAAAATCCAGGGCATGGGAGGAGTTTGGTGAGGCCTTGGAAAAAGACTTTCGTTCGGCCTCAAAGAGGTTTTGGACAACTGTCCGGCGACTCAGTGTCGGTCAGTGGAAGGAGCACTTTGAAGAACTTCTTAATCCGGGAGACGTGCCTCCCTCACGGGAGTCAGGGCCAGAGGCTTCTGGGGTGTCAAGTTCCATTTCCCTGGTGGAGGTCACTGAGGTAGTTGGTAAGATCCTCAGTGGCAAGGCACCGGGGGTGGATGAGATTCGTCCAGAAATGCTTAAGGCTCTGGATATTGTGGGGCTGTCATGGCTAACACACCTCTGCAATATTGCATGGACCTCGGGAACAGTACCCTTGGACTGGCAGACTGGGGTGGTGGTCCCTATTTTTAAAAAGGGGGACCGGAGGGTGTGTGCCAATTATCGGGGTATCACACTTCTCAGCCTCCCTGGGAAAGTCTATGCAAAGGTGCTGGAAAGGAGACTCAGATTGAGGAGGAACAATGAACCTCAGATTGAGGAGGAACAATGTGGATTCCATCCCGGCCGTGGAACAATGGATCAGCTTTTCACCCTCTCACAGGTTGTTGAGGGGGCATGGGAGTTTGCCAACCCAGTCTACATGTGTTTTGTGGACTATGGGGTGCCGGGGCTACTACTCCAGGCTATCCAATCTCTGTACTCCCGGAGTGAGAGCTGTGTCCATATACTCTGCATTAAGTCAGACTCTTTCAGTGTTAGCGTTGGACTCAGCCAGGGTTGTGCTCTAACTCCAGACTTGTTCGTGATATTCATGGACAGAGTGTCAGGGCGTAGCCTGGGTCAGGAGGGCATTATGGGTGGAGGCCGGAGGGTGCTATCTCTGCTATTTGCAGATGATGTTGTTCTTTTGGCGGAATCACATGGATGCCTCCAGCGCTCGCTGGAGTGGTTTGCAGCGTGTGAAGCGGTGTGGTTTGTGCAGTGTGAAGCGGTTGGTATGCGGATCAGCAACTCCAAGTCTGAGTCCATGGTCTTGACCTGGAAAAGGATGGCATGCCCACTCCAGGTAAGGGGAAAGGACCTGCCCCAGGTGGAGGAGTTTAAGTATCTTGGGGTCTTGTTCACGAGTGACAGGAAGAGGGATCATGAGATCAGCAGTAGGCTGGGACAGGCGGCAGCAGTAATGCTGTCACTGTACCGGACTGTAGTGGTGAAGAGGGAGTTGAGCCAAAAGGCGAAGCTCTCTGTTTACCGGTCGATCTACATCCCAACCCTCACCTATGGTCATGAGCTGTGGGTAATGACCGAAAGAACGAGATCACGAATACAAGCAGTGGAAATGAGCTTTCTTCGTCGGGTGGCGGGCTGCACACTATGCGATAGAGTGAGGAGCTCGGTCATCCGGAAGGAGCTCAGAGTAGAGCCGCTACTCCTCCGCATTGAGAGGAGCCAGCTGAGGAGGTTCGGGCATCTGATCCGGATGCCCCTGGACGCCTCCCGGTGGGGGTGTTCCAGGCACGGCCTACCAGGACAAGACCCCGGGGTCGCCCTAGGACCCGCTGGAGGGATTATGTCTCCAAGTTGGCCTGTGAGCGGCTTGGGGTCCCCAGGAATGAGCTGGAGGAAGTTGCGGGGGACAGGGTCATCTGGGATTCTCTGCTCTCCCAACTGCTACCGCGACCCTGTCTGGACTAGCGGTCAACGATGATGGATGGATGGTAAATAAACACTGTTATATTAGTGGATGTGACATCTGTCATGACATGTTTAATGGCGTGGTTATGTCAGTATTATGCAGCAGGATTTAAGGAAAGAGTTACTGAATTCATACTGGTTATGAAACTTCATGCTAAGTTTAACTTTTTCATGCATCCTCAACCAATAGCACTATTACTTTGCCAATGTTGACATCCGAGGGGGATATGACATCTTTTAGCAAAATATTAAATTTAACAGCATCATGACCCTTTAAACATTTTTCCCCACTGGTATGAATAATCCCATAAAAAGAGACTTAATGAAATGCTGTCAGTCATAAGATTGTATCAGATTAGAGCTATATATGTATCAGATGTTAGCACTGTATACATTTGTGTATGTTTACCGATTATATTAGTTACGTTGCTGTACATACCACTTGCTACACTTCCACCAACCACATTTTTTTCCACAACTCAGTATGCAGTACTATGCTGTTGCTGACTATTTATTGGGAATTTAGCTAGTTTGTTAACTGCACCAAAATGGGGGATTGTGTTTGTCACCAATCAAGGTTAATCAAGGTGGTCAAGGTGACACAAATTTCTAGTGTGGCTGCAGCTTAATAATAGTATATCACTGCTGTTGCAACAAAACCTTGTATCTCCATTTTTGTTGATTTTCAGCTTTTGACATAATTTGAAAATGCATGTTGGCCTTTATATTGTGTGTAAATTTAATGAAGAATGGTCAACAATGACTTGGAAGAAAGTCTGGTTCCTTTGACTTACATTGAAAGTAATATATATGTTTTCCTTGTCCTGTAAAGTTATGAGGTTTTGTTCTGACAGCAGTGATATGATAAATGTGTTTTGAGAGTTTCTTTCATCATATGGCAAAATATATGTTGAAGCAACTGACAGTTGATTTCTATTATAAGTGTATGTCAAGTCAGTGGGTTTTCAGTTCTTTTCTAAGTGCAAGAAAATACATCAAAATGCTTATCTGTGGTAACACAATGTGTGATAAGGATGCAGCAGGCAGAGTTACAAGTGTATTTAGTGCCAACAGGTTTTGTGTTCTTTACTTCAAACAGAAGGGAATACAATAAAAATATAATCCCTGATAACTGACTGTCTAACTCAGATGTGTCAGTAGATGTCGGTAGACAGAGATTAGGTTGAAAAACACTGGAACATTCCCTTAATTTTATGACTGAATGTACCTGAGCTTTAGTGATACATGATTTTTCCTCCTCCTCCTCACAGATTTACTCACAGCAGCCATTTCAACCACTGAGAGAACATTTCAGCAGATTTCATCATTGCTTTGGAGTAAGTAGTAACTGCTAAACCTACTGTATCACTCTTTCTCATGTTTTTCTCTCTGCATCTCTCTTTCTGTCTCTCTCACTCCATCCCACACATTCCTAAGCACTGCCACCCCCCAGCCCACCCGCCCACTAGCAGCACCCCCCCCTCCCTCCAGTCCACTTCTTCTTCTCTCCTCTCCTCTCCTCTCCTGGCTCTGACGGCCCACTCGTGGGCTGGTTGCATAATGCCCACGGCCTGTTCAATTATTGAGAGCTGTTCCATGGCTCTATTGTTCGAGTGGAAATCGGTGAGCTGATCTCGCTGAAACTCAAGCCCTTGTGAATGGTCTTCTCGCCTGTCCCCTCCTCTCCCTCACTAAATATAGACGGGGTCTGTGATGAGAAAGCCGCCCCGTGATGAAGAACCCTCGATCCTGGAGAAAAGGTCCATGCCAGAGAGGATGCTTTTCACCACTTTCGCTCCTGAGCTGATGCAACCGAATCATGACGAAGGGAGCATGAGTTATAGCTGCTGTACAGCTATCACTGTGCTTATTTTTGCACATGGATTTATGACATAGATACTAGGAAATGTCTCAAAAAATTATTCAAATATATTAACCTTATTAATGTAATGGTTGCTACATTGTTAATTTGTAACTATGTAATTACATACTTAATTACATAGGTAGTTACAAAATGAACTGCATTTGCATTCTATAACAAGTTTGAGCCTGGACTTTTGAAATTAGTTTTGCTGTCAATCAGTGATGAAAACACGGATGAAAAGTTTATATTTGACATGTTTACATTTACTGGGACAAAATGAATAAAACAATATTTCCTTCAAATGAAACCCGTGCACAAAAGTTGTGGGAATTGAAAGTTTAGAATCTGCTTTAATCTGAATAAACTTCTTGCTTTGGTGAACCACAAATGCAAAATAACCAGAACACAAGATGGGCACCTGAATAAAAATAGAATGAGATGCTGAAGGAAAGGAACTAAATGGATGACTTCCAGGAGAGTTCCTCTTACCTCAGCAAGATTTAATTCAGTTATGTGTTCAACTGGAGAATGTTTTACAAAAACAACCATGAAAATATAAAGAAAATCTTAGAAATTTCATCTCGTACCACTCATTTGCCAACAGAGGATATACAGCCATGTGTGAACAATTACCACATCCATATAAAGTGATGGCAATACATTGCTCTCTATATAAATGCATACATAGGAAACATCAATATCTTAACATATGTTCAATGGGTCTGCAGAACTCTTGTATATTCAGTATATGTGTATATGGCAAGTGTACTCAGACATGTATTAAACAACGTTAGTGTTATTTGACATGAGACTTAATACATTACACTTCCATTCAAAAGCTTGGAAACACCTGTCATATTAAAAAATGTTGTTTTTCAAAAATGATGCATATACTGTAGATTGAAAAACTGTAGACACCAGAAAGTATTTTAACATGACAGCACTTAAAGCTTCCATCTTTGAGAGAAAAAAGAAAATCAAGCTCCACTTTTGCTTCAAATCTGAAAAAATCCACAGTTGTTCCTGTCCATTCTTCCATTGGGAGAAGGTAACTCAATGCTGTGGGTCTGAAAGGACGTGTAGCTGTTAGATAGCTACTGTAGCGCCCAAAGCTCAACATCATTGAATGTATTTGGGATTGCTTGGACTGTAGGAAGCAGAAAATGGAACCGACATCTAGGACTGAACTTGTGGTGGTGTGGGAAAATATCTCTGTAGATTTCTGTGAAGAACCTGAAGCAAGTCTCCAGAAATCAATAGAATCTGTAATAGCCAACAGTGGATACACTCCATACTCAAAAACCCTGAAATTATATTTAGTTGCTGTGTCATTTGTGTATGTATCACATACTTAGCGACACATTTTAACTAGAAATGAAATAAATGAAGGGTCTCTTACTTTTGTGCAGCACTGTATATTATTCAAAACAGTGATTCCAACAGTTGTGACAGTAATTCTAAAATTTTGAACAGGACTGTGTATCTATGTGACCTGTCCGGGGTGTATCCTGCCTTCTGCCCAATGACCGCTGGGATAGGCTCTGGCATCCCCCGCAACCCTAAGGGAGAAACAGCTTAGACACACTTATGTGTGTATGTGTGTGTGTGTATATCTATGTCTGACAAACACGTAGACATAAAGATTTTCATAGAGGCAGCGATGTTATGATGGCATGTCAGCTTATAATATTGGTCTAAGCATTTGCCATCCCACTTGGCTGGCTGTGATTCCAGCAATGCAACCCTACCTCTCTCCTGGCTGAGCCTACATAACAGTATCTTGTTACCTAATCAGAGGCTACCTAGGATGGGCAATGAGCATGCTTGTCAGGTCAAAACCCCTTCAATTACAACAGCATATATTCATGTGAGATGGCTTCAAACTATGGTTACTTGAAACTAATGTGCTTCATAAAGCCTTACCATCTAAAAACAATGGATCGGCGGAAGAGTAAATAATTCTAGATTGCACATGTGCCCATGCACATCTAACGACCCCTTTCCACCACACACACACACACACTCCCACAATGGCTATGCAAGCTCCTCTGGTTTCATTTTCCACTGCCAAGTCCAAGTTATTGCCTGAGTAGACCTTCAGCTATTCAGACGGAGCGAGACAGTGCTACCACTTTGTTCTACCACTCTTTATCACACAAAGAGCCAAGATGAAGGCGTATGTTTGAAGTTTGATGTCTGACTCAGCGTTTCCACTGTCACGTGTGTCTCCCTTCCATCACATGTAAATTGACTTCTTAAAACTGAACTGGATGTTTTATGAGCTCTTACTACAGACACGTGTCATCTGCAATTGCCATTCATCTGATTTTGACCATCCTGGGTCAGTGATGAGATCCCAGCTTCTAAGTTTTTCAAACCAGTGCATGTACAGTTATATGCAAAAGTATTAGCAGCCCTAGTTAAATGATATGTTTTTCTAAGTGAAAATAAGTTAATACACCCTCTACAGAGAAAACACATCTGCACACTTTAATGCACAATTAGTGTTTATTTGCTGAATTTAACATATTGTTAAATTGCTTATGCAACAGTTGCGGCACATTTTATGTTTTAAATTTTTACGTTGTGCGGCACATTTTACATTTTATGTTTTTTCCAGTATGTTGCTCAATAAAGAATTATTGTACACTACAATTATTATCAAACCAGCCATTAGGGGTGTACTTTGTGTACTTCTGGTACTGGTCCCAAGCCTGGATAAATGGTGAGGGTTGCGTCAGGAAGGGCATCCGGCGTAAAACTTGTGCCAAAACTATCATGCGGATCACAAATATGATTGCCATACAACGACCGCCTCCGGTGGTGTTGACCAGCAAGGTGCCGGTGGAAATTAAGGTTAGAGTAGGGACTCTGAACATAGGGACAATGACTGGTAAAGGCAGAGAGCTTGCAGACATGATGGAGAGAAGGAAGGTAGATATTCTGTGTGTTCAGGAGACCAGATGGAAAGGAAGCAAGGCCAGGAACATTGGAGGTGGATTCAAACTGTTCTATCATGGTGTAGAGAGGAAGAGAAATGGAGTAGGGATAATCCTAAAGGAACAGCTTGGGAAAAGTGTTCTGGATGTAAAGAGATTGTCAGACAGGATCATGAAGTTGGAGGTTGATGGTGTAATTTTGAAGGTGGTCAGTTCATATGCACCACAGGTTGGTTGTCAGTTAGAGGAGAAAGACGAATTTTGGAGTAAGATGGATGAAGTGGTAGATGGTGTCCCTAGAGAGGAGAGATTGGTGATTGGTGCAGACTTCAATGGACATGTTGGTGAAGGGAACAGAGGGGATGAAGAGGTGCTGGGTATTTATGGTGTGATAGACAGAAATGCGGAAGGTCAGATGGTTGGAGATTTTGCAAAGAGAATGGAAATGGCTGTGGTGAACACATATTTTCAGAAGAGGGAAGAACACAGGGTGACATAAAAGAGTGGAGGGAGGTGCACACAGGTGGATTATATCCTTAGCAGGAGATGCCATCTAAAAGAGATTGGAGATTGTAAAGTGGTACCAGGGGAAAGTGTAGCAAGGCAGCATAGGGTGGTTGTCTGTAGAATGAGATTAGAAACAAAGAAGAGAAAGAGAGTGAAGACAGAGCCAAAGATTAGATGGTGGAAGCTGAAGGAGGAGGATGGATGCAGGCAGTTCAGGGAAAAACTGCAACAGGCCCTTGGGGGCAGTGAGGAGCTACCTGAGGGCTGGGAAACTACAGCTAAGGTGGTGAGAGAAACTGGCAAAAATGTGTTGGGTGTTTCATCTGGTCAGAGGAAAGAAGACAAGGAAAGTTGGTGGTCGAATGAGGAAGTCCAGGAGTGTATTCAGAAGAAGAAGGCAACTAAGAAAAAGTGGGATAACCAGAGAGATGAAGGAAGTAGGCAGCAGTACTGTGAGGCTAGTTGCATAGCGAAAATAATGGTGGCAAAGGCAAAGGCTCAGGCCTATGATGAGTAAAGGACTTGTATCGTTTGGCTAAACAGAGAGATAGAGCTGGAAAGGATGTACAGCAGGTTAGGCTGATAAAGGATAGAGAGGGAAATGTACTAGTGAGTGAACAGAGAGTGTTGAGTAGATGGAAGGAGTACTTTGAAGAACTAATGAATGAGGAAAACGAGAGAGAGAGGAGGACAATGGCGGGAGAGATAGTGGATCAGGAAGTGCAGAGAATTGGTAAGGTGGAAGTGAGGGCAGCTTTAAAAAGGATGAAGAATGGAAAGGCAGTTGGTCCAGATGACATACCTGTGGAGGTATGGAGATGTTTAGGAGAGAAGGCAGTGGACTTTTTAACCAGGTTGTTTAACAAAATCCTGGAGAGTGAGAGGACGCCTGATGTGTGGAGAAGCAGTGTACTGGTCCCCATTGCTAAGAACAAGGGTGATGTGCAGAGCTGCAGTAACTACAGAGGTATAAAGTTGATGAGCCACACCATGAAGGTATGGGAAAGAGTTGTTGAAGCAAGGCTAAGGCGAGAGGTTCAGATCAGTGAGCAGCAGTTTGGTTTCATGCCCAGAAAGAGTACCACAGATGCAATTTTTGTGTTGAGAGTGTTGGTAGAGAAGTACAGAGAAGGTCAGAATGAGCTGCATTGTGTCTTTGTGGATCTAGAGAAGGCATATGATAGGGTGCCAAGAGAGGAACTGTGGTACTGTATGAGGAAGTCACGTGTAGCTGAAAAGTATGTTAGGGTGGAGCAGGACATGTATGAGGATAGTGAGACAGTGGTGAGGTGTGCAGTTGGAGTGACAAATGGGTTCAAGGTGAAGATAGGGTTACATCAGGGATCAGCTTTGAGCCCCTTCTTGTTTGCAATGGTGATGGACAGGTTGACAGATGAGGTCAGGCAGGAGTCTCCATGGACCATGATGTTTGCAGATGACATTGTAATCTGTGGTGAGAGTAGAGAGCAGGTGGAAGAGAACCTGGAGAGGTGGAGGTTTGCACTGGAGAGGAGAGGAATGAAGGTCAGTAGAGACAAGACGGAATACATGTGTGTGAATGAGAGGGAGGCAGGTGGAAAGGTGAAGATGCAAGGAGTAGAGGTCGTAAAGGTGGATGACTTCAAATATCTTGGGTCAACCATCCAGAGCAATGGACAGTGTAGAAAAGAGGTGAAGAAGACGGTGCAGGCAGGATGGAGTGGGTAGCACCATTATGAAGGTGCTTTCAGATTTTCAGATGCAACATTAAAAACAACACTCAAAGGCACTAACGAGCCCTAGCAAACACCTTAAACATCCCTGCCAGTCCAACTGATTTCATTATATGTGTCACGAGGTGGAGCGATGAGGAGGTGGACGCATGTATGAAGATAAGCGAGGGGCCAATCGTGACAATATGCAAGTGAAATATTCATGGAACCACAGTTAATCATCCTCAGACAGGTGCACCATGAAAGATTTCACAACGTGTTCTCGGCCTAATGTAAGAAAAGTACGAACAAAGCCAACAGTCACTTGAAAAGTGTTACAGGATGACCTGAAAGCAGCAGGACAGTTACACAGAGAACAGTAAGCAATGAACAGTACCACAATCATCTCTCTTACTACACACTACTATATTATGCCCAACTCATCTGCTAAAAAAGAAGCACAGTGACCACTGAAAATGTATACACAAGCATTGACATGAATCAGAATTCAAGTCATGTAAACAGTATACTCTGATTTCTTAGTTCCGATTAAGGCTGTTACCGTATTTCTAGAAATCTGATGAAGAGGGCTAGATTTTAGCTCACTGTTCAAGCTTTTAGTACCCTTACACTGATTTCTTTCATTTTTCTCAGTCTGCACATGTGGAAAATACAGACTGCTGTCTCAGAAACAGTAAGTGTTTCATGCACAACATTTAAGGCTTTAACCCACAAGATGGCAACAAAGCACTTTTGGAGTGACGCTATACCCTATACAACTGACGAAAAGAAGAATTTGAACATTCTTCATCTTCTAGTGACTTGAAGTTTAAAAAAAACTGCGGAATTATGATGAGTTTTACATTATGTTCACGTCATGTTTCATTTGCGAGAGTTTACTGGCCAGTTGCAAAGCAGGAATCTGCTTATTGCCTGACTCATGTAGACTCAGAGTTGTCCTATAATCTGATTACTAATGCATGTAAAATAATCTAAAGTATTACAAGAAAAAAATATATCTCACAATATTTGATCAGATTATTACGTTTATGTAAACACACTCATTGCACTCTGGTCAGATGAAATAAAAAGACAACTTTTTACTTCAGCTCATGGTGCATAGAGAAAAAACGTTGTGAGAATGATTCCCAGAACACCATAATAATAATGAAGTAAGGAGGTGGGAGCATCATGATATGGGGCTGCTTCTGTGAAAATGGTATCGGAGCATTACATATCATCACAGTAAATGTGTATGGAGCAATGTACTTGTAATAGGAGAATTTAATCCCATTGATCAAGAAACTCAATCTGCAGAGTAGATGGACAATTGAAGACAATCATTTCAAGACAATGACTCCAAACATACAGCCAAAACGACTAAATACTTGCTTCTTAAAAAGGTGAAAGGCATGGGATTGCCAGTGTCCTGACTTCAATCCCACTGAAAATCTATGGAAGATTTTGAAATTGGGGAATTGAAGACCAAGAGAAACCAAAATTAAATCACAATAATGCAAAAAAGGCTAATTACTTATCGGACACGTATTAAGCCTGTAATTAAAATGACACTAAAGTGTCATAAAGTGTTTGCAACAAAGTACAAATGTTCTTAATGTACATGAGCAGAGCAGCAGTAGAGGTCAGGTGACATTTAAAAGGCTGGGCTCACTGCATACCTGGAAATGCCAAAGAAGGCCAAGTCTATAACATTTATTCTAAAAAACTTCAGTAAAATGTTGTTTATTTTAGACAATGTGGGTCTAAGGCCCAATTCCATTTCTTATTTTTACCCCTACCCATTGTTTTTCAGTGTAACCCTCCCCTTTGAAACTGAGTTATAATGGGTAGTGTTTGAAATCTTCCCCCTATGAAATGGGACAACCCTTCAAGAACCGGATACATCATCAGATGTCATTACTTTTACATAAACAGATGAGACAAGGTTTTCTGGCCATTTCCAATATGCCGCCTCCAGCTGTGGTGATCTCACTTGTGTGTCACATGACAGGACAGGTGAATCATATTTAAAATAGCTTGGAAAAATAATCAGGATGTGTTTTTGTGCTTTGTCTCCAGACTACAGCAATAATGGTGTATCACACTGACATTTGCCTTTTATCTGAAGGAGACTGAAAAGCATAGGCACTTGCTATTCATTAACAACTTCAGTTTTACGCACCAATAAATCTAGTTAACTAGTCATTGAATAAAAAAGAGCACAAACAATAAACTACATAACTTCATTAACAGCTACTAGCGCTGCTCTGCAGGCGACCCTGCCCGTCTGCAGTGACAGCAGAGGGGAAAGTTCAGCTCCTCACTGCTTAAGTGCTGGGACCTTGAGTACACTATATCGTTCCACCCCATGTACCACATGTGATGCAAATGACAATAAAGCCCTATCTTATCTTAAATACATTTAGGGCATCATACGCCTTCAAAGAGGGGGGCAATTATTTATTATCACCACCAAGAATTCTTCAGTCATATGAAGCTGAACTTAGCTTTTTTAATGGCCAGCTTAATGATTGAATTTTCCCGTTCCACCTTAAATGGTGAGGCAACCTCACGTACCAGAATGTAACTGCTGCACCATTTAAGGTGGAACAGGAAATTTCACCAGGTAGCGACCAAGACATCAGCGTATTATTAGCGATTTTTATGTTATGAAGGAAATGACCATAAAACGCTATTACAATGATTCTCTCACAATACAGCGGCATTTTAACAGAGAAATACTTACATTTATGTGTCTCTTTGGTCGCTTGTGCAGCCATCTTGCTGATGATTCGTATGGTATTCTGGGAATTTTCTCATAATACTGTGTTTGTAGTGCAGCCTCTGAAAAATCTCCGTTTGATGGGCCATGTAGCCCTAATACTTCACCCTACCCCTCCATCTCAACAGCAATCGGGACAACCCTACCCCTAGGCGTGAACGCGCAAAATGCAGGGGTAGGGCTAAGTGTTAGGGGCAAGGGGTGAAATGGGATTGGGCCAAACATCAAGCATTACATAGTGACATTAAAGTGGATAAGACATGAAGGAGAGAAGCTACATCTTTCAGAGTTCCCAACAGGAACAGGACTCACAGGACTGAGGCAACAAGGTTGGTGCACTCTCTCTATTTATATTACTCTGCTTTAGAGAAATAGATTTATGTCAACTTAGTTTCCCGGAACAAGGCACCTAGGGGTCAGGACAGGAGAAGGGCAGCAGTGCCTCAAGCTTTAGTGCTTCCATTATATATTATAACCTCTTGACCTTTCAGCACACTGACATGGCCTTGAAAGTTCTGTGATGCCCTTGAAAGCTCTGTGATTAATACTGTGTACTGTACAGTGCCTGGGGTACTTTCAAAGAAAAACAAACAAGTGCAATTGGTTTTTCTGTGCTGCGATAGCCAGACTTCCTGTGTGTATGAATCTCCCCCTGGGTGAAGAAAGTTTGATGTCTGGTTGGCCTTTAGGCAGATAGAAATTGATCGATCCATGCTATGCCCACAAATGCGTTGGAGTTGGAGAAGCATAACAAATGTTGGCAAAATCCCATTCAACATAACAAGAAATTGTAGAGCACAACTCTGTCAAAATATGTCAATTTAGAGCATGTTATTGAATCCAAATGAT
Organism: Pygocentrus nattereri; assembly: GCF_015220715.1. Taxonomy (NCBI): domain Eukaryota; kingdom Metazoa; phylum Chordata; class Actinopteri; order Characiformes; family Serrasalmidae; genus Pygocentrus; species Pygocentrus nattereri. The sequence continues at coordinate 38,508,122 of NC_051211.1, read as the reverse complement.
ATATATGTCTTTTTATGCATAAAAGAGACAAAGAGTTGAATGTGATTTTTGCAGACATTCTCAGAGTTGATTCTTAAAAGAATCAGTTCTCAGATTCCTGGCATTTGGGAAAATCCAACTCTAAGGCTTTGTATTCAATTCCATCCAGTGATGTTCAAAATGTTCAAGATCCTATTCGGGCCACAAAATCATTTTAGTTTTCTATTAGCCCATCTCACCATGAGTTGCACTACAGTTTCCAGCATGCACTGCAATGCAATGTGTGCTCCCACCCTCCAACAATGATCTATGAGATAGAATCGAACAACAACAACAAAAAAAGAAGTCAGATGTCTAGTTCAAGCAAATGGGCAGTTTTAATAACCTAGTGTACACTGGGGACATTTAAAGAGGTTTAATAGTTATCTGCAGCTGATGTAGTCTATTGTTTAAGGGGTTTATGTCTTTATTTTTCTTATTGAAAACTGGGAAAATTACTGTGTGAATGCTTGGAATTGTCTCCACTGATTAATCTCTAGAATCAAACAACACTAGAGCTCTTAAACTCATGTTGAACCATCTCTGACCCAGACCAAACTGTTTCCATGGGATTTTTCATTCCTAGTTGTTCTAGCATGAGACTTTTATTCTATTGCAATTTTCTGTGACTTTCCTGTTCTTCTTGGTATAGGGCAATAGGCATACTACCAGGTCTCAAAACTTAAAGCATCTATATTCACAGATTCTAATGGATCTATTAACATCTACTCATGTTCCAATCCTTATGATAAGTGCTCTCAGAATGATACACTATACTGGCACAAGAATGTGAACACCATCATACCTTAATAGGTTTGTTGGTCATCTCTTTTAAAAACCATGGGCAATAAAATGGAGCTAACCTTCTTTTTGTGGCTATAACAGCCTCCACTGCTCAGTGAGGATGAGGTCAGAATTCTGTGCAGGCCACCAGAGTTTTTCGTCAACAAACTCATCAAACCAAGTCTTTACTGACTGTGCTTTGACTCATGCTAGAACAGGACAGGGCCTCCCCAAACTGTTACCACAAAATTGGAAGCATATAATTGTCTAAAATCTCTTTGTTGTCTATAGCATGAAAATTAACCTTCACTGGAACTAAAGGACTGAGCATAAACCCTGAAAAACAGCTCCAGATCATTATTCCTCCTCCACCAAACTATTCTGTTGACACTACGCATCATGGTAGGTAGCAGTCTTCTACATGGTGAACAATTGTTGCTCCTAGAAGTTTCCATTTAACTATAATAGCAGTCAAAGTTGATGGGGCAGATCTAACAAGCCTACAATTTCATGAACTGACTGGGGCATCCTATGACAGTGAGCTCTTCAGTACAACACATTCTGCTGTCAGTGTGTGTCTAAAGAGACTGCATTATTATGTGCTTGATTTCATACACCTCTTTGAAGTGGTGTATGAAAGTGGTGAACAACTGAAACAACTAAGCTGAATATTTAGGAGTGTACACATACATTTGGTCATATAGTGTACATGCTGCATTCTTACAGGCCAAAGAAATATACTCAAAAAGAAACGAATATTCAATAAACAAAACAAATTCAAGGTGTTTTGTACCATGGCACATAATATTTTCCCTTGTAGCTGTATATGTATACCAGCTGTTCTCAGTCCTATTCCTGGGGATTCCATGTGATGTGTATTTTTTGTGTCTTTATTTAACATGTCTGACTCAGCACATGAACAGCTTGATAATTATCTGGTTGAATTAGGTGTGTTAGATCAGGGAAAACATGAAACCTGATATGAAAACAGAGGAAACATAATGAAGAGGGCATGGGGTCTTCAGGAGCGGGACTGAGACACTGGTATAATGAGAAGCACTTTGTGAGAAGATCTTTACATCCACTCCAAGGCCAAGCGTAGTTAGTCTCCAGGATATTGACTAACAATGAAAAGATCACTGCATTATTAAAATCTAATTAGTTCAGCTTGGCATGAGAGTCCATCGATGAGACATGGAGAATGATCTCGTGCTAACTTGTGTTTGAAGGCAAACTGCGCCGTTCCCCTGGAGCAGTGTTACATAATGAGCCCGGTCAAAGGGAAATGATCATGTTAGAAATTGCCTGGAACCTCTTCTCACTGGTTTAAGCATCCTCCTGGTCAGGACATAATAATCAGACACTGGTCCGACACTGAAAAACAATGATTGATTCACTGGATTGTGAGAGCTTTGCCCAGGATGCTACATTTACAAAAACTTCTGTCATTTATGATCAATTCTTTCAAAACTTTCTGTCTGAAGCGATCTTTTGAACACTTTTGGTTTTTCTAAAGAAGCTTTCAATTATCCATCCATCCATTTTCTAAGCCGCTTCTCCGTCAGGGTCGCGGGGGGGAGCTGGAGCCTATCCCAGCAGTCTTCGGGCGGAAGGCAGGGCAGACACACAGACAGACACTCACACCTAGGGACAATTTAGCACACCCAATTGGCCTGACTGCATGTCTTTGGACTGTGGGAGGAAACCGGAGAACCCGGAGGAAACCTACACAGACACGGGGAGAACATGCAAACTCCACACAGAGAGGACCCCGGTCACCCAGCCGGGGAATCGAACCCAGGCCCTCCTTGCTGTGAGGCGACAGCGCTACCCACCACGCCACCGTGCCGCCAGCTTTTCTATATATATATAGAAGGATTGCTAAAGGGGCTTTTAACTTATTCTGATAATTTGTCCTGCTTGAATGTATCACTCAGTGCTCAATAGCAAGCTATATTGGTCATTCCAATTGAGAGATTTTTGGAAGTTTTTTTTTTAGTTGGATTTGAGTTGGGCAGGACTATATTGAGTTGGACTATATTGAGTTGGACTATATTGGAAGATATCAAACCAATGAGAATTAGGAACTCATTTCTGCAGTCCCATCCCAGACAAACCAAAGTCTCTAAAGTGCCTGACTGACTACCACTGAGTGAGCTGGCTAGCATTTTAAAAGCACCCCTTAAATGTAGAAGAATAATTGTGGCTTCCACTTTATATTAGGTGTCTGTAATAACTGTGTAGTTACACATTAATAATTCATGTAACAACTCATCTAACAACTCTTTCTTAAAATTGTGTTTTGAGGAAACAAACCGGTTAGGTTCAGGGGTGATGTAGATCTTTATGGCTGGTGTTTGGGGTAAGAAGGTCAACAACACAAACATGAATAGGCTAAATAAACTATCATCTATTGAACTTAATTTTGGATGAGAAATGTTCCTGCAGGTTTAATTCTTCCCTTCCAGGCCATGTTAACATGAACTAACAGCATTAGCATTGTCCTCACTCTCTCTGGGTGAGAAGCTTGGTCCTCCCTCTACCCCGTCATTTGGCTTTATGCTAGCCAACATAGGCATCTCTTAGCTGGTGTAACAGAATTAGCAGTCAGCGTTCTCCTCCAAACGTGTTAAGCTGTTCAATGGCACAGCATTATCAGCAGTTTGAAAACAGGTTATAGCATTGTGGAATAGGGGGAAACTTAACTAGTGGCTGGAACTTGTAATGACTGGACTGAGGAGAAAAACATCAACAAAGTCCTGATCAGGTAGAGAACATGAGGTTTTTCTTGCTTTTCACTCCATTTTGTTTAGGTTTTTTATTCAATCTAACTTTAATTAATGACCATCAATTCATAAATCTTTAGGATTATTCAATTTAGTTTTGGCAATTGTGTTGTCAGCCCATTCAAAACTTAAAGAACCTCAACATAATATAACATTTCTAGATAAAAGAAAAGGTTTCCTCTAGAACTGTACATTCAAGCCAAGTAGTATTTCGGAACCTTTATCTATTATTATTTAGTCAAATTCATAACTATTTTTTAGATGTTGAATTAGAGAATTAAAGAAAATGGAGAGCAAAATGCAATAAATGCAAAGTTAAAGAACCAAATGCAACATAATTGTTTCATAATTTAGTCTCAGACTTCATCTAGTAATTGTGTGCAATATGTATCTGTCATAAATTCACAAAACCACATACAAGGTGCTCTAAAGTAAAACCAACTAAGTGTACAAGCTGAAACTGTATAGTCAGCGTGTCCTTAAAAGAGAACTCAGAATGCAAAAAGGTGGCAGAGTTCGAACAAACTGTTCCACTGTTTAAGAGACCACAGTCAAGTGAATGAGTCATGATGTACTTCTGAGTTTCTGTCTACCTGTGAAAAATGTTCCTGTTGTTATAAAAAAACTGATCTAGCAGTCTAAAAACAACTCGTTCTTTCCTCACAGAACAAACAAACCAACAGTAATGCTTGTCCATCTATTTAACAAATGCAGAGGCAAGCAGGCTGAACATTCTCAGAGGAACAGAAGGACCTGATAAGCTCTAATCAAATTACCTGTGCTGAGAAGAGACAGCCTGTGTCCTATAGATATAATGTCAGGTCCGTAAATATTTGGACATTGACTAAGTTAGAGTTATTTTAGCTGTGTTCCACAGCATATTATAAGAAAAAAGAGTTCAAATGCAGATTTCTATGAACTCATCAGTTCTGCTTGTTCAGTTCCAGTTCTTCACTTCTTTGCTGTAAAAAGTCTTGGATTGATTTCATCGTATGCTTTGGATCATTAACCATCCTGAAGCACCATCCAATGTTTTTTTTTTAAGCATTTGACAAAATCTGATGATATAGCCTTAAACACTTCAGAATTCATCTGCCGTTGACAGCAGTCACATCATCAGTACAGACAAGGGACCCAGTTCCCTTGGTAGCCATACATTCCCATGCCATAACACTACCTCCACCATGCTTGACAGATGAGTTGGTATGCTCTGGATCATGACCTGTTCCTTCCTTTCTCCATACTCTTCTCTTTCTGTCATTCTGGTGCAAGTTCATCCTTTTATCATCTGCCTATAAAATGTTGTGCAAGAACTGTATAGTATTTTTTAGAGTTTTTTTGGGCACTCTAATCTAGTCATCCTGTATTTAAGGCTTCCAATGGTTTACATCTTCATATTCAAATATTCTCAAATTAAAGCTGAAAGTCTGCACTGATCTTATGTTCAATATTTAATTTCAATTCCAGTATGCTGTGACAGACAACTAAAATAATGACAACTTATTGATCAAATCAAAATATTTATGGACCTGACTTTATAATGATGTTCATTTTTTTGTAATCACTACTCATTTTAAAGGAGTAAGCTATAAGAGGTTGTGCTTTACAGTTATTTTACCACAGTTAAGCAGTGCTAAGCAGAGATAAACACAATACACTATGATGAAATACACAATAAGATTTTACTCTGGCACAGCCAAACAGACATTAAAACTGGAATTATGCATTTTACTACTATTCAATATAATAACATATACAGGGTGCATTTAACTATTAGTATAAACTAGACACCAAATAACATTTTGAGGGAACTACATGAAGTTGTTAAATAATGAATAATATTTTATCATGACATAAATAATAATTGATCCTGAGATTTGATCACCATTTTTAAAATATGAGGCATTCTTGATATTAATTCTAACTTATTTTTTGATGTTATTTCATCTTCTTTCATCAAAGCAGGTTTATCTTTTTATCTTTTGTTTTTAGTACTACATTAAACACTTTCTGCTGAGTGTACAGTTGTTCATCATTCTGAACACATCTAAAGGTTTTTCATTAGACGTATTGTGTACATGTATCTGTAAACTAATTGGTTTTATGTTGCAATTCTTGTTATGTTATGTTATGATTCCAAGCTTTAAATGGTAGAGTATTGGCTTGCTGGCCTTTCTCTCTCTCTCTTTCTCTACTCATCTCCACAGGCGCTAATCACCACCTCTGTCTCCATGTGATCCATCCTCTTCGCCCCATACTCCCTCTATCACAGGGGTGGATTTTTCCACCACTTACCTGGGCTGTCTTTTCACCCGACATATTGTCAGGCACCAGACCAATCACGCTCAGCCTCACCCCTGTGAACAGATTCACACTGTGGTGTGCTCAAGCTGAACGAAGCAGAGGGTAGGATTCCCCTCACATGTTCATAATGCAGTTCCACACTGACTGGGTGAGTTAACCCATTAAAGCAGCCAAAATGTCCAAATGTCCAAATGTATTAATTAGCCTCAGACATGTTTGGCATTTAAAGTTTACTTATTTAAGTTTGTACTGGAGTTACGAGTCTAATGCAACTAACAAGTAATGGAAATTAGACCCACCCATTAGCTTAAATGCAGAACTACATCTTTACGTACCTGCCTTAAAACGTAATCTCAATTTTTATTAGCTGTGCAACATAATTTTGTCATAAAGGTTTTATAGTTAACAGTCATACAGTGTCAGAAACCACATAAGCAAGTCTGTTTGAGATTATTTAACAACTTCTCACAATTTGAGGCAAATGTGTGATGACTTTGGCCCAATCTCATTTCACCAATTGCCCCATCACTTAGACATACCCCTGCATTTTGTACGTTCATGCCTAGGGGTAGGCTGTGCCATTTCTTGTTGGGATAGGGAAGTAGGATGTTAGGGCTACATGGCCCTCCAAATGGAGGTTTTGCAGAGGCACACCCCAAATGGAGTGTTATGAGAAATCAACACATGCATCAATAAGGTAAACACATTATGTGTATATCACAAACAGGTTCATCAAATGTTAACAGAATCCAAAGTCACTAACGTTCTACACATTGGCCAGCACATTGTTTGGCTAAACTAACTACAACATAACTTGTTTGCAGTCTATCCTACATACCACAAACCAATCCACCAGGATTTCCAGGAATTGAAGACATAATTTTCTAGCATTTCTCCGATTTGCTGCAGACAACCACAAAAGTATGCCTACTGGCATGTTGGAAATGTCTGGCAATACCATCCATGGCTATTGATGATGTGTCAGACTCTTGAATAGTTGTCCTATTTCATAACTCAGTTCCAAGGGGCAAGGTGTATTAGATCTAGGCCTTCAATTTAGGTCATAAATGTCAAAACTCAGTCAAAACATCACACATTTAAAAAAGAGTGTGTTGCATATGCTTCCATATAGAGCCTTTTAGAAATGGTTCTGTATAGCACCAAAATGGTCCTGCTATTCTAATGATGTCAAGATGGTAACAACAGAAGAAAACATTTTCAAAAATGTTCAATACAGAACCATATACTACACGTTCTCCATCAATATGAAGAACCATTTCACCACACAAAGAACCATTAGCCCTGCAAATAGTTCCTTCTACCACTATATACCAAATGGTTCTATATAGAACTTGTCCTAATAGTTTGTTAATGCTAATCTAGCAATTCATAAGAAGATTTTTCAAAATCTAGAATAATTATAAACATTGGAAGCTTTTAAATGAGATTCCATATTTTACTTGAAGTTTTTGTCAGACATACTAGAAATGTATTTTACTGTTTTAACCGTTTCACTGGCTCTTACGGTAAACTGGCCTGGTATAGAAGCGCTGCCACTGTTTATCATTTCTAACAACCCATTGATTAGACTACCACTCATACCACTCATATACTCTGATTGGTTAACTTTTCATTTACCATTTCAAGAATTTAACCATTGTGTTCCCATTCAAATGTAACAATGAAAGAAGACTAGTACTGTAATGCTTGAATTCATTAATCATTAGGCCTAGAAGGCCCTGAGTATTCCCTTCTTCATTTTACACAGTGTATTATGTGTCAGCTGCACTAGCCTCATAGCTTCAGTGAAAAACTAAAGAAGCAAACTTCAGGCTTAACATGTCAGAACCAAACATGTCTTGGCTGATCAATTACACTCACTGGCCACATTACTATTTGGTACAATTCCTTACAACATAACCTACATAGTGGTTTGATAGAGCTGTTACTGGATAATAAGGCTCAAGATTAATAACTTAATAACAGCTAAGCCTAGAGTTTGACGGTTTAATCAGCCAGTGAGTCACATTTTTAATCCACATTTTAATGAGTCACTTTTTAATAGATTGCTTTTTTGCCTGTTTGGATCTTCAGTATTCTCACACTCCTTTTATAAAATCACATGAAAGATCTATACTAATAACTACAAGGGGAAACAGATCACTAAGCAAAGTTAAACAGTTTAGAGTCACTTTTGTTCTTAGGGGAACACTTGCATTATTCATTTCCTCCTATTTTAAGCAGTTTGTGGGAAATCCTCCTCACCCTGTCTTTATGCTGGCTGAGCCCCGCAGGGATTTGCTTTTACTGGGGAAACGAGTTTAACTAAGCTAACTGCTGATAAGAACAGGTGAATCTCTCTTCGTCCAGGGAAGGATGGAGGCCTGGAAGAAAGAGATAGTAAAAGCTCAAGAGCAGGATGTATATATGAGATGAAACCAAGAAAATGAGAGGAGGGGTTAGTGCCTTTACAACTGGCTTTTCATGATTCAATCGTATAGAAAGAAAGAGATAGAAGCCTAACTGCTTCAAAAAGGAGTTAAGCTTGGTTTCCTCTGAAGCAACATTCACACCCCCACACACACTCTCACACACACACACACACACACACACACACACATATATATATGTACTCAGAATCACTGTTGTACCTTGTACCTCCAAAATGGTAACTTATATTAACTTCAACGTAAGTCAATGGAAGCAGAGTTTTTTACAATTAATTTTGATACATTTCTTCACCTGCACATGAAATTTACATACAATGTAAAGGGCATCAGACATTTTCAGAAAAAAACCCCAACAAAAATGGAGATTGTTCCAACAGCACCTATATATATATATATATATATATATATATATATATCCAAAGAGCAGTTCCCAACAGCCAGTACTTTATGGGAGATATTATTATTGCATATATATATAATATGTACTGGACACACATACATATATAAAAGATACATTATTACATATAGGCAACTACATATATAACCCCATGACCCTATATAAAACCTATATGGCACTATATAAAACCAGTGTGTGTTCATTTCACAGAGCACAAGTGATACACAGTCTCCATGTATTAGAGAGGCGAGATGAGACACACTAATTACTGATGTAACTTGAGCCTGATGGGAAGGCCAGTTGAAGGTATTTAGGAAGTCAAAAGCAAAAGAAAAACTGTTCTATAAGAATATACTGTATAATTATGAAAAAAACAGAATACGATATGTTTAACTTTTTTTTAACACATCCCCTTTCACTCATAGAAATTTCATCAGCCTTACAGATTGTAGATAAGCATAATAAAGACAGGTCATTTAACCTGTAGCTGAGAACTACATGGCCTCGACTATGTTATTCCAAAACATACAACATATATTATATCTGAGGCCATTGTATCACCTGACCAGACCACTGAGAAAAGCCTACATCATCATCCTCTTATCTGCTGAGCATCTTTATAAGATACACTGTCCTTGATTTATATTTAGGGCATTCAGTACTTATCCAAAGGGACTTTCTTGTTCAATCAGAGAATGTATTCTTAGCCAGTGTAAATAGTCCAAACTACCCTTGAGCTTTGACATACCAGAAACAAGAGCCAGTGCTGACACCCACAAAAAATATGCATAATACAGAAATAAGATATATCATAAACGAAATACAAGACATTTCAAAAAGTGCTGCATTAGTATGCATTTCATAATGCTTCACAAAGATGTGGGATAGCTAGTGGAAGCTCGTTCTACCACTTTGGTGCCAGAATAAAGAAAAATCTTGGTGCTTGTCTTTCATGCACCTTGAAGGATGGTGGTTTGCGCTGAACTGTAACTGAACCTTGAAAGGCTTCAGGTACCATTGCTATCAAGTAGGGAGGAGCTAGTTCATATCTGGCTTTGTAGGCGAATTCTAATCTCTGATTAATGATGATCCAGAATTACACCAAGGCTTCATGCATCCTTAGAAATTAGCAAAGAGTTCTCACATGATGGTAAGAGCTTTAGGTGACCTGTAGGAGGACCAGTCTGTAAGAAATATGTTTCATAAAGGTAGGCTTGTAGATTTACAGTTACTGAATGTTACTGACAATCTGACCATCTTTTGATGTGCAGATTATCTGTCCCTCTCTACACTGTCCATAAACGGAAAAGGACCTCCTCAGGGTGGTGGACCATTCTCAGCATAGCATTGATAAGCATGGTGTTTTATTTTCTTAGGTGAGTGTAAAAGTATAAAAGTACACACGCATACACACACACACACACACACACACACACACACACACACACACACACACACACACACACACACACCTACACACACACACACACACACACACACACACACACACACACACACACACACACACAGTGACTGTGCAGTGTAATTGTATGAGCTGGTGCTGAGTTAGACTCCAGCTCATCTTTTAAAGATGATTCCACCATGATTTAAACAGCACACAAAGCGGGAGACAGACAGGATCATATTACAAGACAGCAGTTAATGTGTGTGTGTGTGTGTGTGTGTGTGTGTGTGTGTGTGTGTGTGTGTGTGTGTGTGTGTGTGTGAGTGTGTGTCTATGTGCGTGTGATAGCCTCTTTGTGGTATTTCTCCAATGCCTTAACAAACAGTTGAAAAGACTGAACTAATGCATTCCATAAAAGGTCTTCATGCTGCGTGGCACTTAGCAGCAATACACGCTCATCATAGACTTCTAAAGTTCTGCGTCATTCTGCATTATGCCCGTATTAGGAACTCCAGGTCTAAGCTAGTTTTCTCTTTGGGAAAAATGAATGTAATTTTCAAACTGCTGCCACCTGTGGTAAACTAACTATTTTCCATGTACATTTTTTCACTAAATGTCATTGGTGAGGCATTCTCCACTTCCACATGATTTTCATCGCCAGTGAAACAGCTTAGGGCATTTGTCATTTGTTCCACAACACTGGATAATCTCCAAAATCGCATTGAAAGAGCTGTGAGTACAGTGACACCTGACATGCTCGATTGAGTATGGGATGAATTTGACTATTGTGTTGATGTTGTCTGTACAGCTGGAGGAGGCCATATTGAGCACTTGTAAATTCTCATAATAAACTTTATGCTCACTTAAACCATTTACAATTTACTGCATTGTTCTGTAATGATTTACAAGTGAAATAAATCATTTTGACATTGGATGAATCTTTTTGAATCACCCTCTATGTTAATTGCTCATAATTTAAAGTATCCAGTGATATTTAGGGGAAAATGTAGACAGGACGAAACATCTTAAGTTTTGAAATACATTCTTTACCAGTCATTGACATGGAAATACTGGTACTGTAGTATGTTAATATAATAAAAGTAAATATGCACAGTATAGGGGCTGGGGATGGGATATAATTAATGAAGGTAGCTCTGCAGTTGCAGTAGACTTATTTTACAGAATTAAAACTGCATTTTCCAAGTTCTGTAGTTGGTACTGTGTATATTGTTGCATGGACTGATTTCTGGGTGAATACTAAGAAAAGGAAGGTATTAAGGAAGAATGCCTTTTTGCCACCTCATAGAGGACAAAGATGTCACCATTATCATTTTCATCATGACAGTTATGTAATGACAAGTATAATATACATGTACTGTGTAAACACATACAATGCACCCTTTCTTTTATTTAACCCATTAAGATCCCAGGCTTATTATAACTACAGGGACTTCAGTGGAAACTGGTTCAGCTATGCTTATGGTCATTATGTACAAGTCATTCACTTCTTTTCCATGTCAGGAGAAAGCAGGAAGTATATATTTAACAGAAAACAGTAGTTCCCAAAAGTTTCCAAAGTGTTCAAAATGTAATGAAAAGTTATAGAGAAAATGAGAGTCCTAACAAATGTCCAAGACAAGATGGACCACCAAAACTGTCCCATCAGATAAACTTGAAGCTTTCACCTTTGAGAGAGAGGAGAAAATCAAGCTCCATTTTTGCTTCAGATTTTGGTGGAATACAAATTACCCTGCAAAAGTCTTAAGCAAATGGTTTAAAACCATTTATCTTGTCCTTGAGTGTGTTTTTCCCATGAAAATTGTCACGATTAGCACCTCCCAGTCCTGTCCGTGTGTTCGTGTTGTTTCATGTTCTTTGTTTTGGTTTTGTAATCCAGCCCACTTGTTTAGTGACTCCGCCCCTGACTGTTTCCACCTGTCCCTCATCAGCCCTGTTGTATTTAAGCCCTCTGTTTGTGTTTGCTGGTCTTCGTTTGAATTGTTGTTTGTCCTGGTCTTTGTACTGTTGTTTGTTCTGCTTGTACTGTTTGTATGTTTGATTCTGGTCTGTCTGTCATGTCTGCCCCCCGATCAATCCGTGTTGGCTCTATGACACTGGACTGTTTAGACTATGACCCTGGATTTGCCCATAATAAACGTCGCTTATCTCCGCATATGCGTCCGCCTCCTCACTCCGTGTTACAAAAATATGTATTTATTTTACTGTATATAACAGTAGAATAAAAACAAATATACATAAATGGGGTAAAAAGTAGAGTAAAAAGTAACATCAATTTCATGTTGTCAAAAAGGTAGTTGATATATTTTGACTTGGTTAGAAGACCACATGTTTGGTTCTAGATTTCTGCTTGATGTCCAGAGTCTTGCGCTGGTTTGTTAGAATCTATCATCAGCTCACCTGATTTAAAGCAATGAAAAATTGATAACCATTGGATGATGATTACAATTAATACTTGGTGTCCTAAAGTAGAGGTTTAAAAATGATCACCTGACATGTTAATTTTAACATCAACCCTTACTGCATTAATATGTTGGATTGTAACATTAGTGCATTAGCATATACTACCCAAATAAATAATTTTAAAATACAAATTTCTTTTGCATAGTACTGTATGTTTACTGCTTTTATTTAATGGTTGTTCTATGTAGGTGCTTAAAGCAATAGAACATGAGAGGGAGTGTGTGACCTCAAGTGTTTTATTGCTTTTATACAATAGTTAAAAAAATAAAGAAAGAAATTAATAAATTGGGTCGTGAACATGGCATTTAATGTGTTTTAATGTCAGCAGATCCTTCTGCCAAATTATAGTTCCTTAACAAGCAGCTTGTTGCTACATCAGAGTAAGAGTAGAGTAGTCTCTGCATAGCCAGCAGTTCATTCTCCAGCTCCTTACACTAAATTCTGAAAGTGTCATCACCACTGAGCAGCTTTTTTATTTATTTATTTATTTTTTGTGGCAGTTTTATGGCTCAGTCCGAATTGGTCAGACTCTAAGATCAGACTACACTATACGAATGGTATTCAGTTAATCTCTGGCTAATTCCAGGTTGTTTAGGTCTGACCAAATTGGCTGTTGATCAAATGTGATCTTAAAAGTATCCATTTTCTGTTTGTGGCAAAGTAAGAAGCAAAAGCTTTCAAATGGCTTGAGGGTCTCCTACAGCTGTCAAACTCGTTGCTTAACAGCAGCATCTTAGCAGAGTGTTACAGTGTTTCTGAAAATGCCATGATGTTATGGCGAAATAACAGCACGGTTAGAACACTTCTCAACCAATCAGCTTGCGTGGCCAGAACTAACTGTTGTATAACTAAGTTAAGAGTACCTACTGATAAGTATGTTTGATGACTTCTAACTGAAGCATCCATTTAGTAAATGATTAATTATATAGCACCATCTACAAGTGTATTATCAGATATTTTTATATTGCTATACAATTCTGTTGTATATATGGAAAAATGAAAAAGCTCAATAAATCAATTAAACTTTTTAGCGCATGTTTTAAAAATATTTCATGTCACTCGTAAGTTAACCCACCATGCTGTGTAGTTTGTACTACTGAATGGGACAGTATTTGAAGTAGATCGAGCTATTGTTTATTGCCGGTCTCTAGCCTAGCCTGCTGCCATATGAGAGTGAGTCAGAGTCTTCTCTTACACATGAGTGAGAGTCCAGATGGCGAGAGCACGCAGAAGCAGTTTGCCTTAATTAGGAGTGAGAGAAGGACACAGAAAGACTATGAGGTAAAATGCCATTAAATGGAAAGCGAGAGAGAGAATCATCTGCTCATTATTGCTCTGACCATGATGATGGTGATGATGATGATGATGATGACTACTTTGTCCTCTATGAGGTGGCAAGTGATGAGGTGGCAATAAGTCACTGTGTTCACAAGGCAGACCAACGGAATACATTTATAATGTCTTGAAGGAGGAGAGATCCTGCTTTTAGAGGAAAACTTGAGTGAAAAATCAAACTCACACAATTTTCCTTTAAACCCAAAAGTAGTCCTTCAGCCAAGACATGTTTACTGGCTGGATAATTTCTTGAGTTTTCTATTGATGCTACAAGACTTTTGCTACTAAGTAATGGAAGCTTAACCCCCAATAAGCATTGCACAATACAATATTTCAAAGTTTGAGAGATAAATAAAGTCATTCCATGTGGTTTGTTGTGGTTGGAATGATTCATTGTTGAGACACTTGCTTATTCAGATTTCTTTACAGTGGTGGTGATAGGAACCAGGAGTGGTGATGTCTAGAAAAGAAATATAGGAATTTTATTTTGTATCCAAATGACCGCTGAACCTACAAGTGTCTAATTTGTAGATTTATGTAGTATTGATAATGTAATATTGGTAAATCTAAAAAAAAAAAAAAAAACACATACAGATCAATTAGAAAAAAGAATGTATTCTTTTGGTACTATTTTGCCTTACAACTCTCTGCATGTATCTTTCCTCTATCAATAAGATATAAAAACATATTTTAGACAAAGATCTTACCTCAAACCTGTAGTAAAACAATGTCTTAGGCATCAGGCAAGATATCTGTAACCATATAACAGCTTTGTCTGAGCTTTTTGAGCCATTAAACCCTTCAAAAAAAGGGGACCACTAAGGGTACATTGAGCAATGCCATTGAAGAAACCCTTTTGCTTCCCTAAAGAACCACGTTTGACAAAGAGATTTAAACATGTGAAGAATGTTTTCACACAATGCAAAATTTGATGAACCTTCCATTATGTTAGAAATAAAGGTTCTATGCAGGTACATTTTTCTTTGATCAAGGTATAAACAATGTAAATGCATCTCAAATGTATAACAGTGGATTTAAGGTCTAATTGTGCACCTCAAATAAGTTTTACCCAGGTGAAAAGTGCATATTTGTAATGTTTTAAAGCAGAACAATCAAAGCCTGGAGATGCGACGCAGTGTGTGGAGCAAATACAGCTTAGAAACTATACATTTCAATGGATTTTGTTACAATTCTTTTCCCTAACTAAAGGTACCTATGATGTAGCTATGAGGGTACCACCCCGGTGACAAGAGGGGTGCTGCCCCAGTGCCAGTTTTGTACCATTTTCTAAGAGTGTCTTTATTTCTTCTTTCTGTGCACCATAGACCCTGCCTACTGCTCAGCAATGGCTGTTAGAGAAGGGCGGAGTGTGTGTGTGTGTGTGTGTGTGTGTGTGTGTGTGTGTGTGTGTGTGTGTGTGTGTGTGTGTGTGTGTGTGTGTCAGAGCCCCTGGGTGACAGACTGTAAGTTCCTCAGCTGAGACCCTGTGAATCTGACCCCACACTACTTCTAGCCCAGCCTCAGCCAATCATGTGGTGGCTTCAAGCCAGTAAAACATCTGTTTGTGTGGTGTTTTTGGTTCACATGCAGCAAAAAGAAAATATGCATGCGCAGCACTAGGTAACACTCAAACAGCAATATTGGTTTTTAAATCATTATATAGAATTCCAAGGAACACAGAAGTGCTTGTCCTCAAAGTCATGTGTAAAGGGCGAGTGTTATATTTTGAAGTAAGAAACAGGTTTTTCTGCAATTTTAACTGCAATAATCTATAAATGACAAACGACTATGCAGTTTATGATTTAAATTATGTAAAGAAAACATATATATACATACATACATACATATATATATATATATATATATATATATATATATATATATATATATATATATAATGAAAGTTATGGTCCCCAGGAGTCATGTAAAGAAAACATATATATTGTTTATTGTTTGATCACCACTGATGGTGAGTTTGATCAGGTGGTGGGGGAAGATGCCGGTCAGACCAGGCAAGCCCAAACGTATAGTGAGGGTTTGCTGGGAACGTCTGGCAGAAGAACCTGTCAGATTGATCTTCAACTCACACCTCCATCAGAACTTTGACCAGATATCGGGGGACGTGGGGGACATTGACTCAGAATGGGCCATGTTCCGCTCCTGCATTGTTGAAGCGGCTGACTGTAGCTGTGGCCGTAAGGTAGTTGGTGCCTGTCGGGGTGGTAATCCTCAAACCCGGTGGTTGACACCCCAGGTGAGAGATGCCGTCAAACTGAAGAAGGAGTCCTCCCGGGCATTGTTGGCGTGTGGGACACCAGAGGCAGCTGGCTGGTATCGACAGGCCAAGCGATCTGCGGCTTCAGCCGTCGCCAAGGCAAAAACCCGTGTATGGGAGTTTGGTGAGGCCTTGGAACCATGGTTCTCAGGCGGAAAATGGTGGAGAGCCCTCTCTGGATTGGGGATAGTCTCTTGCCTCAAGTGGAAGACTTCAAGTATCTCGGGATCTTGTTCACGAGTGATGGTAAAAGGGAGCGGGAGATTGACAGGCGGATTGGTGCTGGGTCAGCAGTGATGCGGGCTCTTTACCAGTCTGTTGTGGTAAAGAAAGAGCTGAGCCATAAGGCAAGGCTCTCGATTTACCGGTCGATCTATGTTCCCACCCTCACCTGGTCATGAGCTTTGGGTAATGACCGAAAGAATAAGATCGCAAATACAAGCGGCCGAAATGAGTTTCCTCCGCAGGGTGTCTGGACTCTCCCTTAGAGATAGGATGAGAAGTTCGGTCATCCGGGAGGGACTCGGAGTAGAGCCGCTGCTTCTTCACGTCAAGAGGAGCCAGCTGAGGTGGTTCGGGCATCTGGTCAGGATGCCTCCTGGACGCCTCCCTCGGGAGGTGTCACAGGCAAGTCTACCTGGGAGGAGACCCCGGGGAAGACCCAGGACACGCTGGCGTGACTATATCGCCCAGCTGGCCTGGGAGCGCCTCGGAATCTCCCTTGGAGAGCTAGTGGAAGTGGCTGGGGAAAGGGAGGTCTGGGCCTCATTGCTTAGGATGCTGCCCCCGCGACCCGAACCCTGGAGAAGCGGAAGATAATGGATGGATGGATGGATGGATGGATATATATATATATATATATATATATATATATATATATATATACATATATATATGTTCATACTGCTGACATCACTTGACTTCCTTTTATCTATTTTCAGAAGATCTATGAAAAAAGCACATGGTAAGTCCATTGTGTCTTTCAGTAAATTTTCTGCATTTAGCTCATGATTTCAGATTAAGCTTTTAGTTGAAAAGTCACTTGGATGCTCTCTAGCAGCCATTTTGTAAAGTTCCTTTTTCATTTAAAATGTCTCTGGTGTTACCTTTGCTGTGTGAAACACCAATGAGGATTGGTAACACCAGTGACTCCTATGGGCAGATAAAAAGTGGACATTTCTGTAGAATGACCCAGAAACACTTTTCTGAGATTAGGAGATTACATAAAAATGCACCTATGAAGAAAAAGCATAAATGAGCCGTGACTTCAGTGATGTAGGACTAGGTACAATACAAGAATTTGCTGTAAGCCTTAGAGCACATACAATCCAAGACTCATCTCAGGTCAAAAAAAAGGCAACCCATCAGCTCTACAGTCTTCTGCTTGGGCTGTGACCTACATCCACAGCAGTTTACACAACCAGAGAGACAAAGAGAGAGAGAGAAAGAGAGAGAGAGAGAGAGAGAGAGAGAGAGAGAGAGAGAAAGAGAGCAGTGACTGTGGTCCAGGTGAAGGGAGAGATGAATCAGAGGAAAGCCTCCAGATGCTGTGCTGACTGAGACAGAGAGAGAGAGAGAAAAGAAATAATGAGTATTTAATACAGTACATCAGCCACAGTTTAGCATGAAAAAGAAGTGATGTGCTGACAGAGCAAGACATGCTTGTTTACATGTATTTGCATACACAGTGTAATAAGGTATTCAAGCTTGTAAACATATATTTACCAAGAAATGCTGCTGTTGTCTCAGTATAACTCATTGTTTATCCTTGCGAACAGTGATAAGGTTGTTTAGAAAATAGGGAATTTAATCTTTTAACCCTTTAAAATTCAAAGCTTATTACATCCTGAGGTTTATTATTCGGTAACAATATGACAAGTATTGCAGACTGACTGTGTTATATTTCAATAATTGGAGAAATGGAAGCCTTGACCATACCATGCCTATATTAACAACCGTTACATAAAGAACTGCAGTAATACTAACAATAAGATTTGTATAATGCCATATGACACTATAATAATTTCTAATCATTTTTGCAGTCCTGTCTTTGAGTAATCTGTGTATGTGTAATCAAGCTAAATTAACTGACTTTAATATACCTGTAAAATTTTCAGGGATCATGCAGAAATTAATGCAGAATTGCCATGCATGTTTTTCATAGGAGCAGAAACTATTATAATTGGCTCATTAGCTTCTATGAAGCTAATATATTAATTATGTAGCTAGCCAAATAGTGACTAGGTTACCTGCTTTGTGATGAAAGAACTCAGTACACTGCATGTTGAGGAAGGTCACATCCCAAAAACACTTCTGTGCTTAAACTGTGAGCTTTATAAACATTCTGTAAAATATGTGAATGCTGTCTGAACTTTTTCCATTAGTTATGTGAGCTGTTTTGAGGGATTATAGATTAAACACAAACATTTGAAAACCATGTTTTATATGAAGCTTTCAACTCACATTAACATATATTTTACCTGGTAGCCATAACTCCTTCAGTAAAGAGGCCTGGCATAGAGCTTCCATTTGGTTTCCTTTCCTAAAAACAGACCTAAATTTGAGTGTTTCTTTATTTGCAGTCACAACATGATTGGTTGTTTCCACTAACAGTTCCTAATTATGTTAGTTTTTAATTTGATGCATTAGGCAAAAACCTGATTGGATCATTTTTCCTTGCGCATTTACAATACTTTAATGCTGTTATTTCCAACCAAAGCGGATAAACGAATGATTACAATACTGCAGAGCATGATGATTATATTAAACTTCTCTGGTCGTTTGTGCATACATATATGTCTGTATGTGTGTGCATTTATGTGTGTGTGTTTGTGTGTATGTGTGCTAAAGATAGCAGTGGAAGATGGAGCTGCCATGCTGGGAGGCAGCTGTCAGTCAAAGTGGGACTGAGACTTGAAAAGGGATTCCTAAGTAGAAGGGCAGGGAGCACCGTGTCATCAGGTGAAGGGTGTTTGTGTTTGCATGTGTGTATTTGATTGCATTCCTTGCATATGTCTGTGAAATAAGATATGCTCAACTTTATCGATCCCAGTTGTTCCTGAGTCATGTTGCATGTTTAATCTAGTGTACAAGAACAGTATACAAGCCTCAAAAAATATTAAAAAATGATAGATAAGTAAGCATATAAACATGTGTATTGTTGCCATCTGAACCAAACATCATATGCCCAAAATCAGTTTGGAGAAAGAAAAACATTCCTTCTTAGCATATGTTACTGTGAGACCATAAAAAGCTATTTATTTGGACAGTAAGTGTTAATTTGCTCAGAAAAACATTAATAATATTAATACAAGTAGTGATTTTATGTGTATGTATGTTCATTACCATTACCATAGATCTGCCCTGGTCAACCGTAAGTGCTATTATTGTCAAAAGGAAATGTCCACTCAGCAACAAAGCGGTAGACCACACAAACTCACAGATCAAGGAGGCCGAGTTATAAACTATACATTGCCTATTACCACTCAATACAAAGCACTGCTGAGGCATAATTGAGAGAGAGAGACTATGAGAAAGAGAGGGGTGAGAGAGAGAAAGAGAGAGTGAGTGAAAGTCTGGAAGCAACACTGTCAGTCTGGAAGCAACACTGGCATAAGATCTGCCCATCAGGAGCTTCATGAATTGGGTTTTCATGACTGAACAGCTGCACACAAAGTCTGAGATCATTATGTGCAATGCCAACCGTCAGCTGGAGCAGTGTAAAGCACACCGACACCAGACGTTGAAGCAGTGAAAGTGTTCACTGGAGTCATGAATCATGCTTTATTATCTGGTAGGATTACAGTCTGGTGCATTTATCACCAAAATTGAAGTACTATGGAAGACTACAGAAGTACAAATAAGGGGTCCATGATGTGTTTCAATAAATGGATGCTTTCTTGTTGGTTGTTTGCCTCATATGATAGCACTGACAGGCTATGAGGGTAATAGTTAAAGGGGAACTCCAGCGGTTTTGCAAAATTACTCAATCATTCAATGGTGTAGATATAAACAAATTCATTCAGAGTGGTGTGTGAAATGTGCCTTTCTAGTGAAATTTACAGAGTCAGAATTGTTCACCATTATAGTACTAGGAACTAGATGCCTGAATAGTTACTATAGTTGATAGTTTTGTTGTAAAGTTTTATAAACTATTACTCCAGGATTACTTCAGTGTTTCCTCTCAAAATCCCATTCTCAACTGAGACTAATGCGTGTAACCTAATGTGCTTTTGTTGTTAGCCTGTAGCCTGTAGCTACAACATTGCTAACAACAGCAGCAGCTTTCGTTCATAGTTTATTATCACAGTTTTCTTGCCTATTTTGGAAGATGGCAGAATATGCAGAAGACTTCAAGGAGGTCTTTTTCCAAAATGTCATAGAACCTTATCAATTTGAACGGCTAGCACTGATATATGCACAGTGGCTAACGAGGATTATTTTCACTCACAAATGTCTCTTACCAATGTGTTTAACTCTGTGTGGAAAATACAACAGATGGAACAACAATTTTCTATGGCAGCCAGCATTTGAAGAAATCTGCCTTGCATTTTTTACTGGTCTTGAGTAAATTATTAAATTAGTCTTTGTTGGTAAAGTTGTATGACTTCAGTATTTGTGTGTAGCTTCAAAACAACTAGCCACAGGTCAGGATTTCTGACAATTGTAATGGCAACCGAAAAAAAAAAAACACACCAGACTGTATTTTCTCCATTCATATTTGCATTCTGGTACAGCGCAGTTAATCACCGCTCTGAACTATTAGCTAGCAATGTGCAACTGTGATGTATGTGTAGCTTATAAATACGTTACTCACATGAGCTTTGAAAGCTATGAGTCTTGTTGACACAGTGCAAAGGAATGTAATGGAAAAATAGTACCCGAAGAACTCATTTTTTTGTTTTTAGCAATATTTTGCCATTATCAGTGTGACATATTAAACTTATAAGACACATGAGTTCCCTGGTCATTTTGGATAGCAAACACAATGGTGATATTTATAGTATAGACACAATGATCAAAAAGGGGCGGCACGGTGGGGGGCGGCACGGTGGCATGGTGGGTAGCGCTGTCACCTCACAGTGAGGCGGGCCTGGGTTCTTTCCCCAGCCGGGTGACCGGGGTCCTCTTTGTGTGGAGTTTGCATGTTCTCCCCGTGTCTCCGTGAGTTTCCTCCGGGTTCTCCAGGTTTCCTCCCACAGTCCAAAGACATGCAGTCAGGCCGATTGGACATGCTAAATTGCCCCTAGGTGTGAGTGACTGTCTGTGTCTGTCTGTCTGCCCTGCGATGGACTGGCGACCTGTCCAGGGTGTATTCTGCCTTCTGCCCAAAGACTGCTGGGATAGGCTCCAGCACCCACCGCAACGCTGACGGAGAAGCGGCTTAGAGAGAATGGATGGACCCAATGATGTCTGGTTCCTAGAACTGCAATGGCAAACAAATTTGACACTGTTCATTTTTCTAGAAAGACACCAAACCACTCTGAATGATTTTGTTTACATCTAAACCATTGAATGATTAAATAATTTCGCAAAATCATTGAAGTAACACTTTGATGGTGTAAGGCTCCCTGAGCAGCTCTTGCATATGCGCATTTTAGCAATGTAAGTCACTCAGTGACTCAGTGACTCAGTAAGATCCACCGAATCTCGTTGTCTGGGCTGCTGAATTGTGCGCAAAAATTTCTCATTGGGTTAAAGAGAATTTTTGTCAACAATTTGTAAAGCTTGTCCAACCAAGCAACAGTTGCTACAAAAGAATATGTTTGTGGGTGGAGCATAGAAAGCTCAGCTGTATGAGTGAACTAAACAAGCTAAGGGACAGAAGTCCTTGACCGTGGGATTGCGGTGGCATACAGTGATGCCATCACGACTCAGAAATAGCTCCGACACACAGAGTGGAAAGAGGCAACCAGATGCCCTTCGCTCCGACAATAAGCCTTAGCAAGTGTTATATTTCAGAACCACATTGTAACATACAGTTCTTGACCTTTTTGACACATAGACCAGCAGTTTGACACGCTGCATTACCATATCCAGTTTGCAGTGGAGCACTAATGAGCTCAGAGATGAGGTAAACAGCCCTCGAAGCTTCACATGAGCACTTTCACTGAGTTTAGCTTACTCAGCTCTCCATACACTCTGGATTGACCCTTATGGGCCACAATGGGCTGGGCCTGTGAGGCAGGCAGCTTTTAGAGAGCACAGATAAGGGTGCAGGTTGGGGAGAGAGGAGGATATAGCCATTCTCTCAGCCGAACATTAGGCTCCCTCCACTCCTCAGCACACAGCAGCAGCCTGGTTGCATTTATTTAAGTGGGAGCTTTTGGAACGTTCGAGTCAGCCAGAGGCACACACACACTCGTCCCCCGAATGAGTCACGGCATTCTCTCTCTCTCTCTCTCTCTCTTTCTCTCACATTTACGTGCACCCTTTCTTTCTCTCACTCAGTTTTTTTCTTCTCTCTCTATCTGTTTCTCTTTCTCGCTCAGCCTCTCTCTATCTCAACCTCTCACTCTCTCACTCAGTATTTTTTCTTCTCCGTCTTCTCTGTCTTCTCTCTCTCTCTGTTTTTTCTTCCCTTCTTCCCTTTCTCCCTCTCTCTCTCCATCTCTCACCCCTTCTCCTCGAATCTATTCCTCTGTCTCTCTCTCACCCTCTCCTTTTCTCTCTGTTTTTCTTATCCCTCTCTCACTCTCCATCTCTTTCATCTTTCCTCTCCTTCATGCTCTCTCTATTCGACTGTCTTCCTCTCACTCTCTTGTTCTTCCTTTCTTTTTGACACTTTCCCTCTCTTATTCTTTTTCTGTTTTCTCTCTCTCTTTCTCTCTCTCTCACACACACCCTTCTTTCTCTCCACCACTCTTTTCCTCTCTCTACTTCTCTCACTCAATTTCTTATGCATCTGTTATTTTTGCCCTCTCTCTTGCTTGCTCTATATTTCGTATCTCTCTCTCTCTCTCTCTCTCTTTTTCTCTCTGTCTCTCCCTCTCTCTCTCTCTCAGGCATCAGCATTACTCATAATATTTTGCACTTGCATGAAACGGACAGCAGAATGTGGAGCTCAAACACACTGTCTTTGACCTTGTTCCACTTACGCACTCAAGCTAACGTCCTTAATGCAGAGCAGCCACGTGACAGAGAGCGAGAACGTCTTGAAAAAAATATTCTGAACATATTCTCTTAAGAAAACACTGAAATCTGCACACAGTTCCGTAAGATTCCAGCACGGCTCCTCATACTGCTCCAAAATGAACCAGAGCGCCGTTACATAAGCTTATGTACAGAACACATCCACAGTGTGGCAGAGTAATGCCTGAGAGCCGATAAGTGTTTATTGATATTCAGCACAGAGATAAATCTGTCCATGACTGGCTTCAAGGCTGATACAATGAACAAAGGAATCTCATTGACTTTACTTGATGTAAAGGGGCATTGCTTCCTAAAACTAGAGTTTAACGTGTTAGTTATCATGCATTACTGTTTAGCGCATCATTATATCCCTCAGCCTCATCAATTTGAGATATCATGATTTTATTCATCCTCTACATACTTTAGAATTACAACCTTTAGGTATCACTGGGCTGTCAAGCAATACTGACCGTTAGCCGCTGATCTACAGGCTAATAAATACAACCCAGCTAGCGCTAGTGTAAGTCCTACCTCAGTCATCAAATGCAGTTGTAAGCGTGACAGTGATTCTATGTTTATTCAGCACAAAATAGGAGACAAGTCTTTACCCTTTCAGTCAGAGAAAAGACAAATTGATGTATCTAGATGGCCAGGTAGCTACCTTGCTAACTTTAGCATTTAGTTTGTCGTCTTCCTCATTTCAAGTCATTTCTGTTATTTAAGCAATTTGAACTTTCTACAGTTACATAGCTGCAATGAGATATGCAGCTTCCTGGCAGTAATGTTAGCCATCTGGCTTCACTTTACAAATAAAGAACACAGCAAATTAATCGTAATCATTTCTCGATCTTGAAGTAAAAGAAATTGCAACTTTTCTAAAGATCAAGTGAGTGCACAGCTGATTTTAAATTGATTTGTTTATTTATTTATTTATTTGCTTTTCTCCATGAATACACAGCTATGTAACGTGAAGCACATTTTAACCCAGAAGCAATAACCGTGCAGCATCTCATCATATTATTTACCATTTCCACCAATTACTCATTAATATGCAGTGTAAATGTAGTTAATGTTGTATTAAGCAGGTAGTTAATTAGTTATGGACTGGAAAAGTTAGATACTCACTTTTGACTTGAAATTGTTTAATAATGGGATAATAATAGACACCAACCATGTGCAAAAGATTCAAATGTGTAATTTAGTAATAAAAGTCCTCTGGAGATGCTTGTTTCACTCTAGTTATTTTTTAAAGTGATAATGAGTGACCAGTGAATTTCCAACAACTGGTTTGCTAAACCTGACTTAGCACTTTACAAGGACATTATGGTGACCCCCCGTGCTGAAATGTTAGCAAAATAAAAAAAATAAAAAAAAACAAGAAGTTGTTTAGTAGTAGTTCTTGCCACTTTCAAGATACCTCATCAGAAGGTGGTCTTCCTAGCCTTTAAACCAGAAAACTTCACTTTACAGACTACTGAAGCACTGCTATAAGATGTAAGTAAGCATGTATACAACAGATGTAGAGAAGAAAATTGTCTTTTTTCGCCAGAGTGCCCCTTAAAATGAGCACATCATATATAACGTCAGCATATTTGACGCTAAAAGTAAGCAAAATGGAAGACAAAATGTCATGGATTTTATTCAATTTAGATTGTAATCGATGTGGAAAATGATTTATACGATTGAATCAAGTTAATTCAGTACATTATGTTATCCAATGTATTTCTCAACACCAAAAATAGCCTCAGCTCACACTGACCACTTTACCATGGACCTGCGGTCAGTGCACTGTGGGTGAAGTGGGTTGGGGAAAAGACTGGGGTCAACTGAACTGGAGCAGGGATTATGGTGGGTGTACTGTGTAAAGGCACTTTTGTCATCACCTCATTATTGTCTGACGAGACCAGACCCGGACATGACAACAAAACAACCGTCACAAATAGCACCACACGCCCCTTTTCAAGGAGAAAATCTGATGTACGCATTCATACACCGGCTTTATGACGGAAAGGACAAATGGCTTTTCATGGAAAAGGACGTGTGGTTAAAGTCTTAGCATAGAAACAACAGAAGTGACCCTGAAGCTTCACAGATCTGTCTGAAACCAAGCCTGGTATAGACCAATACAGATTAACTCCTACACTTATATTACAGACCATAAGATCATAATGACTAATATAGAAACACTGCAAGTCTTCTGCCAACGAGAAGTAATAGGCAATAGAAACAATACATAAACCTATACCTTCATCTGATGGTCTCTTTGGTAAAATAGTGCTACTTCTCTGTAAACTAAACACTAAAAATGATGCTAATGTGAGGGTATGTTTATAAAAATATGTCACCGTAGGAAGTGTAGGCCAAATAACATACAGATGGCATATATTTATGCATATGGAAAAATGAAACATTATTGGCCAGTTTCCCAGATCCAGATAGTGACTAAGATTAGACTACATAGAAATTTTGAAGGTAAAACATGATTGGCCTTGGAGTTTGGTTTAAGGCTTGGTTTAATTAATGTGAAAACGATGCACTGAATTTACTTG
Organism: Pygocentrus nattereri; assembly: GCF_015220715.1. Classification (NCBI taxonomy): domain Eukaryota; kingdom Metazoa; phylum Chordata; class Actinopteri; order Characiformes; family Serrasalmidae; genus Pygocentrus; species Pygocentrus nattereri. Next base: position 38,482,208 of record NC_051211.1, on the reverse strand, counting down.
ATTCAATTGTGTGTACATACGCATGAAAGAAATTTAGTGCATCAATGCATTTGTCAACAATTTGGTAGATATATTTCATTTATGTAAAGTAAAGGCCATCTCAAGTCAATTCAAAGCATCCTGTTTTCCAGTGTATATAAAATGTCCTCAGTCCTCTTCATAGCAGAGAAACCCAAGCCACTGCACCATTCCCTCACTTGCAGTACCAGATTACACCACTAGTAGGTGGAAGACAGCAACTTCTTTTGGAGCCTCATTGGCTAGGCTTTCTGCAGCACACTGCTGCAGCCGCACACTCAGCCTGGTGTAGCACTGCCTCCAAGCCTGCAGGTGAGTGGACATGCATCTTCGTCTTAGCACGACCACCAAACACACCTACAGCTTCATCTTCATTTAGCACGAATGGCCTGCTTCCACAGCTCATCATCCTCCAGAATCATCTGATCTGTCCCAGGACTATGTGGGCACTTCACGCATGGCTAGTGCATGGAGAACCCGTAGGAACCTGAAGCATGATGGCAGGGCATGAGAATGTATTGTCAACACCTCACTAGCAAAATGAAAATGCTGAAAGGTGCTAAATAGTAATGAGGATGGAAGGACGGCTCAAGTAATCATACTGACATGTCTATTGGAACATATCACTGGTGATTGGCTGGTCACACAAAGCTGAAGAGATGTCTATCTAGTGTTACACTGCAGTTTCCAATATCTGAAGGCAACAGAGCCATCTAGTGGCCATTATAGGTTTAGGAGCATAGGGCAGGCTCTCTTTCCCCCAAACACCCACCGCCTGCTCTATTACGAGAGAGATGCGTGTCGTTCATTTCACTACAGTGAAAGAAGGGGAGTGCTGTCATAGAACAGCCTGACAGGCTATTGAATTGAGAAAAAACTGAAGCCCCACGGGAAATTTGCATATCCATCTCCATGGTAACAGGGCATCAGGACAGAAGGAACAGGAGGGCCATAAGGCAGCACTGTCCATCCATAGAGCCCACACTTGCATCAAGATTATGTAGCACTTAGGCTTAAATAATATCAAAGTCAGTACAGGCTAATTAATCATGGCCAGATTGAGACAACTGACTACTAAGTTGTTTTTTGGAACTGTTGTGGGTTGGTCTGTGTGCAGTCCAGGAATCCCCTAGAAGGTGGTTTACAGTAAGCCACTCTTTTATTGCTAGTCAAATGGTGGAAGACGAAAGCTGTCCTCTGTGGGGCATGACCACCATAAACAACTGTAGTACCCCAGATGGCCAGCAGAGGCGCTGTTGTGTCACTGTACATTTGCTTCTTTGGCTTCAAAGTACAAATGGAAACGTATCGAATGACCAAACCTCTTTGAAATGAGTCATACAACATGGTCAAATATCCCAGTACTGTTGAATAGTGCATTGACCGCTCAACACTACCTAATGAAATGTAATTTTCAGATGGCATCTGGTGCTGCTCAGGTTTGGTCCTGTCTATAAGGTGTACCTCTGCTTTATCAGCACTTTTTTTTGATTTCTCAAAAATCTGTGTAATTATATATTTGAGATGTAAACAAAATCATTCCGAATGGTTTGAAGCGGAATGGTGCATTGTAGAAAAACATAGATACATACTGGCCAATTTTCTTTGCAATGACAGTGATAGGAGCCACATTGGTGGTCATAAGCACCAGAGGTTGAGATGTCTACACATCTTTACACTTTAATACTAGTATTTTAGGTACATTTTTTTTCATACAATGCCCTGCATGTACCTCTATGGACAAAAAACATTTTAGACCAAAAAAATAAATAAATTCTCAGGCATCAGGCAGCCCACTCATAATCACACACCTGGTTCCTATTACCACCACTGTGAACAATTCTAACTTTAAGTTTCTCTAGAATGGAGCATTTCACCTCAAACCATTATGAATGACTTTCTGAATGACATTTTGATGGAATTCCCCTTTAATAGCACGCACAATGTGCCCAGCTGTTTGAAGCAGCACTGAAAATAGCAGCATGTTTTTTTTTTCTTTTAAGTAACAAACAAGCCGCCTGACGCAAACAGTATGAAATGCTTACAAGCTACAATGTAGTCATCATGTAATGTAAGCATTTTAAAATCCAAAGTCAGACCAGTAAGTAAGTGAACAGTATGTGAGTGTGTACAGAGAAAACCCAGCATGCTGGACAACCTGCGAGCTGTGTGCACATGACAAATAAGGAGCTTCTTCTGAAATAGCCTGATACTTGACACATCTAACACCTGCAGTGGTGAGACAAGTGTGATTCCACTCAGACAGCCCTAGACGCAGGAAGTATGATCAGGCTATATGAAGGATGAGAGGATATAGTCAGAATATGTGAACACATTTATGGTTAAAATTATATTTAAATCAAGCTTTGGATAACTACTTCATTCAACTAATTTACATTATACTTTCACAGTACATACACATCCTGATGATGCATGAACTATTCAGCTTTAGTGGAGTCCTGACTCGTACAAATTTAAAGAGGTAAGCATGAGCAGTAATGGATTTGCATAAATATTTCTCTCCGTAAACTTAAAAGGTTTTCTTGTAAAAGAGGATAAACACACATTTCTGTATCCATGTGTAAATATGCATGAGAAAAAAAGTATGAGCTGTGTGTGTCTGCAGTTTGTTCATACAAATGCAGTTTGTTCATACAAATGCAGTTTGTTCATACAAACTCAAGTGAGCAAGAACATGCACACATACGTCAACCTGCCACTTCGATAAGGCCCAATCCCATTTCTCTTTTTAACCCCTACCCCTTGTTTTCGAGTGTCACCTTAACTGCTTGGAACAGAGTTAAAATGGGTAGTGGTTGAAATCCTTCCCTACAAAATGGGACAACCCTCAAACTAACAGGCTACTAGTGGTGCTCTGTAGGGGGCCTGGCCTGAATTCAGTGATAGGAGAGAAGGGAAAGGTTTAGCAACCTCGCCACTGGGCTTTAGTAACATTTAGGATAACATATGCTTTTAAAGACGGGGTATAAGACAGTTATTTATTATCACTCACTGCTAATGTTTTGGTGATACGAAGCTGAAGTCAGCTATTCTTGTTCAAATTTTCCCGTTCCACCTGAAACAGTGCAGCAGTTACATTCTGATGCCTCAGGCATCAACACTGCTGGACTATTTAAGGTTGAACGGAAAAGTTAGTTCACTAGTACTGAGACATTAGCATGCTATTAGTGTTTTTCTTATGCTTGTTATGAAGAAAACGACCATAATACATTGAAATGACATTAAACTAAGATAATACAATGGTTATCATAATTTTTAACAGAGAAAATACTCACATTCGTGGGTTTCTTTGGTTGCTCACACAGCCATCTCGGCAGCCGGTTTTTCTTTTTTTCTGATAACGCTATGTTTGGAGTGAGTCTCTGAAAACCTCATGTACCCCTAACACTTCACCCTACCCCTCTATCTCAACAAAAATTGGAACGCCCTAACCCTAGACGTGAACATGCAAAACAGAGGGCTTAGGGCTAAGTGGTACGGGCAAGGGGTGAAAGTATCCCTCCTTGTATCTACTGTCTTTTTCTATTTTATCAGCTTCACTTACCATATAGAAGCACTTTGTAGTAAAGTTATAGACTGAAGTCCATCAGCAGTCTACTTACTTTGTTAGTCCCCTTTCACCCTGTTCAATGGTCAGGATCACCACAGAGCAGGTGTTATTTTGATGGTGGATCATTCTCAGCACTGCAGGTACACTGACGTGGTGGTGGTGGTGTGGTAATTTGCGTTGCGCTGGTACAAGTGGATCAGACACAGCATACAGTATATTCAGTATATGGAATGAACATTGATATATATACAAGGTTCATTGTGCTTCTTGGTGTATGATCAAGCTGGGATGCCCCTGCATCAGAACAATGAGGTAGGTCCCAAACAGCCATCGTAACATTTCACCTCCGTTTACAACTTCCGGGTGCATACCAACCTTCATGTGCCTGGCAGAAAACAGAGGTCACATCCAGCATCGCATGCAATGCAGTCGATTACACACATGACAAGTTATGTCTTTTGTCTCATGTTTTTTCAGTTCAGATTGCTCCATCCTAACGGGAGTTACAACAGAATTTTCAGGGGCTCTTTCGAGTGAATCTCCCTCTTTATATATATATATATATATATATATATATGAAATGCGGCGGCACGGTGGCGTGGTGGGTAGCGCTGTCGCCTCACAGCGCGGAGGGCCTGGGTTCGATTCCCCGGCTGGGTGACTGGGGTCCTCTCTGTGTGGAGTTTGCATGTTCTCCCCGTGTCTGCGTGGGTTTCCTCCGGGTTCTCCGGTTTCCTCCCACAGTCCAAAGACATGCAGTCAGGCCAATTGGACGTGCTAAATTACCCCTAGGTGTGAGTGTGTGAGTGACTGTCTGTCTGTGTCTGTCTGTCTGCCCTGCGATGGACTGGCGACCTGTCCAGGGTGTATCCTGCCTTCCGCCCAAAGACTGCTGGGATAGGCTCCAGCATCCCCCCGCGACCCTGACGGAGAAGCGGCTTAGAAAATGGATGGATGGATATATGAAATGCATATATTCTGACAGTGTATACAAATGTGTGTGTGAGTGAGTTGGTTTGTAAAGACCCCAGCCAGTGCTGTCATGCTGAAGAAATGTGCCCTTCTTTCTCTTTAGAACAGGAAATAGACAGAAAGAACAGTCTGAGCCCTTGGTTGGGCTTCCCTTTACATCCAGTCACAAACTCCCCATGGTCCCTCCCAAGGGATCTCACAGTGAGTGCACAATATCTCCGCTCAGTCTCTTTTTCCACTCTCTAAGGGACAGAGCATCTGTTGCCATGCACACTACAACATCCGCCCTGCCGACTAGGTTAAAAAAGTCAAACATATCTACTCTATTTCAGATCGAGCTAAATATCTCTTCATTTACGAAAATGTACTGTTCCTTAGAGTGCACCGCTATTACATCATCATGTACTCTAGCACCCATGTGCGCAAGTCACTAAAGAAGCCATCTGTACTTCTGCACTACAGTACCCAGCGTGCTCATATAACACATTCTCCTCATTCGCTCTGCCACATCTGCACAGTGAGGGTGTCACAGCAAATCCCGGCGGATTGGAACGCGGCAGGCACATTCAAATTGCCAGCGTTATCTTCTGAAAACAGACTCTTTAAGTGTGACGGGTTGTGTCTCTAGAAAAAAACAAGAAAAAAAATAGAAGAAAAGAAGCGGAAGAATCCTGATGCCATATAGCTATGAATTTTTTTACTCTAGTCTCTCCTAATTCCTCATCTGAGAGAGAAACGTTAGGATATATCTGGGGATTTGGACAGCTGTCAGTTCTCTCAACACAATCTCTTTCCTCTCTCTTGCTCTCTCTCTCTTTTTCTCTCCCTCTCTCCCTCTCTCTCTCTCTCTCTCAGTCTATATGCCTCACTCTCTCCTTCAGTGCTCTATCACCACAGTCGTTTCTCATTTTTCTCTCTTGCAATCCATAAGTGTCTCTCAGTCTCTCTCATACTCTCTATCTTTCTCTCTCTCTGACTCTCACTCCCTCTCACTTTGACTTTGTCTCACTGCCCAAGCCCTATTTGTTTCCTTCATATGTGTGTCTGTCTCTCTCTCTCTCTCTCCCTCTCTCTTTCTTTCACTGCTCTTCCTCATGTCAATATATAGGTTTCTCACTTATTCTTTCTGTTGAAGTCCATGCATCTCTCTCTCTCTCTCTCTCTCTCTCTCTCCCTGCTCTGTAGCTGAACCAGTTGATCTAAATCATTCATTCAAAGAATTTATTTAGATTAAGTAAAACTAATTCAGTTGCTTCTTACCACATGTTGTGGTTTTTTTTAGGTTGAACTGCTAAACCAATTTTACAGTGTAGTTTATTAGTCCGCCTCATTTTATTTCTCCCGGTTTCTCTGTCACAGTGTCTGTCTTTTTGTTCTCCTTCAACTCAATCTGGGCAGTAAGTTTTTGCTATACAAAAAATATCATTAGATCATTAGAGTAGATGCAAATAAACAAACACAGCAAAAATGAACAAGTATGTCTTATTTTCAATTTCTCAAGTAAGTCATATTTTGTGAGCTAGTTTAGAGAACAAAGTTTGGTTCCAGATCTGTCCTCAACACCTCCAACCGTCACATAGATTTATGAAATCATAAAACACCAGCACTCCTGATTTAACATAAAGAAGTATCGATTCAGCCAATCCAGTTACTAGAAGATTCTGCATCCAGGAGAGGTTTGGAAATGGTTAAAGAAACACTCTAACGTACATAATTCACTATTGTTAGTAATAATGGTACATGTATTTGACATGTGTTACATGTACAGTATTTCTTCTAATATTCTAATATCTAATAGTTTTTTTTTCTGAACAAATAGAGGCTGTCTGCCCAGAAAACCGCTTTTAAATACTTTTTTAGTACTATGTCCCTCACTCATTTGTCGTTCTCTGCTACTCTTGCCCTGTTGTTCTTCTAGGACGCTACATCTGGCCCTCCTATCCTACTCAGTCAGAAAAAACATGCAGACTGGAGGTAATGCTGGAGGATGCGATTATATCTCTCGGGAGGATGTTGGATATAATCCATTCCTCTTTTAGTCTAGTAGAGAATTAAATTTATACAATTTTCCCCTTTGCCCAAAAGTGGTCTATCAGAAAAGATGTCTTTGGTCCCTGAAATTTCCTTATTTGGTTTGGTGGCTGGAGCTGGAAGCTACAGGGCTTAAGCAGCTGGCAAGCACTGGAGGATTTATCTCACCAATTAGCTCTGTATAAACTGTACACCTAGATCATTGCACATTTGCCATAAACCATGCAGAATTGTTAAAGCTGCACAATATTATGTCTTTTGTTTAAATTGAATGAAGTACGATTACTGAGTCAGAGAAGAAAAACACATTAAAATATGGTGTGCGTGCATTGCTGCAAGTCATTCTGTAAAGCCTGAAATAGTTTTTTAAAAGTCAGAGGTGTCGGGTTGGATTTTGCTGACGGTTTTCAGACCACATCATAGATTTTTAAATAGTAACTTCACAAGTGCAGCAAAAAATCTGTCTTGATATTTAGGTTTCAAATGCGATATCGCCATTATACTGATGAAGATATGACAATACTCAGGAGGTGTGAAATGCAAGCCAATGCTTGATCATTGCCAGCAAAATGTTTTTTTTTTTCAATTCTTCTTTAGTCAAGACTCTTTTCTGATTTGATCTTCAATGCGTTATCTCTAATTTTCCACAGCTTTTTTTTGTTTTTTTTTAGTTTGAGAAATGGGTTAAAATTCACTAATTTCCACAAGTTTTCAAATTAACAAATACACTACAGCATTTTGTAAAGTTGTATCAGAAGTATCTGAAGTAAGTAACCAGGCATAGTTACAGTGTATCCCAGGCATAGTTACAGTTGCTAGGCTATGAAGGACCAACTGGGTGAACCAGTCTGCTACAGCACCACCCTGAGGTAAACTAGTGCTGTACAACCAGAGATGCCAAAGTAATAAAGAATACCAAAGACAGAAGCTCACAAACTGTGAGTGAAACAGGCTAGACAATGACCTTTCCATGAAATTGTATTTTATTTTTACCTGACTGACAGCATAAAGTCAAATATTTAAAATAAATTTGTAATAAAATTAAATAAAAATAATTATAATACATCAAGTGGGTCAAAGAGGTTAATTAGGGAACCGCAGATCTCCCCAGACACCCTGTATTTTGCACCTTGACAACAGTAGATATTTCACTATATGTCCATTCGCAACTTCAGCTCATTGCACCCTGTTCATTTCACCCTAGAGCTCTGCAAATAAAAATGTGAATATATGGAGCAAAGATATTTGATTAGATGGAGCTTACATGGTTCAAGCACGGAGGCAAAATTCTAGAAGCTAAAATAGCTAGATTCCTAGTTCCTCTCTAGCTTGTGTGGTTAACGCATTCTGAAAATTACAATAGCATTAAAAGCATCGGTCTGTATTTTAGTCTTATTGTTCCTGTGCGACAGCAATCAGCATATAGATTGTTTACTGCACCTGATATGTTCAACACAGTTTTTTCATTTCCATAGCAGCATAGAAATGCCCACAGTGGCAAGCAGACACAGACCGGCACAGCATACTACAGTGGAAAAAAGTGCAAGTGGAAGTGTATTGTTACATGCTCGATTACCCAGATTTGACTGAATTCTCTTTGACAATTCTTTCAACGCACTTATATTTGTCAGCTTCATGGAGGCAGTCATGGTTTGGAGATTAGGGAACCAGCTTTGTGACCGGTGGTGTTTTACTGCATTGATGGGTCAAAATGTGGTGGTGAAATTTCCCTGTTGTGGGACTAATAAGGGTCACTTAACTTCATCCACTTCAAAGCACAACAGGTGTTCAAAGTGTTCTTCTACACATTGCAGGCAATTACACATTGCCACCTGAGAGGTCTCCAAATCCTCCAAATTTACATAGTGTAGCTTTAAGTATTCTCAAATAGACCTGTTTATGTGGTTTCTGATGCTGTGGGACCATAACATGGACATAATTACAGATTAAACGTATTCTTCAAGATGACTGCTACTACTGTTTTTATCTTTGCAAAGTACCTTTGTCCATTTTCATAGATAATATGAAGATGTTGTGGATCTCTGAAGACACATAAATGAGACTAGTTGAGATTACTTAAAGATTCGCCACATCTCCCATTTCATACAAAACTAAAGTAGCAAATTCAGGACGCATGAAAAAGCTGATTAAGTAAAGGAGAAAATGTATTATTTCATTTAATAACATAGATTTTGCTCTTTCTCTCTCTCTCTCTCTCTCTCTCTCTCTCTCTCTCTCTCTTTCAACCTCTCACATTTTTGGCTCTCTGTCTCTCTTTTTCACTAATAGTGGATTCATTTAAGGAAAGGAAAAAATTTACTATTTTATTTCACAGCATTTTTGAGTACAGCACATCTTTTATGAACAGGTCAGTGGGTAGACAAGCTAAGACTTACATGCACAGAAAAGTCTGAAGGACGTGAATTCATGCCCAGAAAGATAGCACTTTCATTGCACTGCACTGGCATATGTCTATGGCTTTTTCTGCTTGGTTGTGGTTGCTAGAACGAACGCCATTAACCTCTGTCCTATTGCCCTGCACAGTGGGCACTAGGACTTAACCCTTTGTGGGGATGGCTAAGCACACAGTGGCAGCAGCTGCTGTTTAACTCCACATGCCTCTTCCTGCGGCTCAGATTGTGCAGTCCATCACTGCCAGTGTCAGTGTAAATCCATTTGTTTTTCTTTTTAATTTACCATGTAGCCTTAAAGAGCCTAGAAATTCCACTGGTTGAATGAGGTTTTTGCCAGCATCCTGTAAAGCTTGTCCAACCTAGCAACAGTTGCTATGAATTAATGTATTTGTGGGTGAGGCAAATATGCATTACAAAGCTGGTTTCACATCTAGTGAAGGCCTTTAATAAGTGGCAGTGTCTCCCTCTCCCTCTCTTTCTCTCTCTCTCTCTCTCTCTCTCTCTCTCTCTCTCTCTCTCATTACTGGTAGATGGTCATATGGTCCAACTGAGTGTATTTGGGTGTCTGTGTATGTGTGTGTGTGAGTAGCAGGCAAGGCGTGGGGTGTCCTGGTCTCCCCCTGCCTGCACGTGCTCCCTCCTTACACCATTATTACCCACGCAGGCAACTGCTGTCAGGACTTCTTACACTCACATCGGCACTCGCGTGCCATCTCTTTCTTCATCTCCCAGCCCTCTCTTCCCTCTCTCTTTCTCTCTCTCTTTATTTCTCACCATGCCGTGAGGCCCTGTCCGCAATCAGAGCATGATGGCCAGTGTTAGTCATTCGTTCTCTTCTTCCTTCAGGTGCTTTTAGGCCTGACTCTCTTTTCTCTCTTTTCATCTTTCTCCTCTCTCTCCTCTGTCTTCTACTTCTCTCTCTTCTATCTTTTAATTCTCTCTCTCTCTGTTTAAACTGAACTCTGAGTTTCTTTTACATAGTGTAATGTCAGATTTCTTAATATGGCTGTCAGACGTGGATACAGTTGATGAACATGTCATCTCCAGGTTTTCTCATAGAGGTTTATGAGCTGATTAGAGTAGTCAGCGCAGAAAAGAGATATAACCCACCTGAGGCTTTTTAACAGAGGTCACTGACCTATTAGTTCATGCCTGACCTTAATAGGATTTGTCAGAATAGAAGATGAAGCACTGATTTAATTACAGACAAACCAATGAGTTGAACTGCAGATGTGGGACAGTGACTAGTTTTAATGATACAACACAGTACAAAATCCAGTGACAATCATACTGTAGTAAATTTAATTAATTCTGAAAATTGTGTAAGATCCAGGACTGCCAGCTACACAGCATAGCAAAGCAAATTCTTCAGCTGGGAGGACAGACATTTCCCAAACAGTAAAGCCTTCCTGAGTTTATGAGCTGCAGTTTATTTATCTAGTCTGTAATATAGATATATGTGTGTGTGTGTGTGTGTGTGTGTAGCATTGTTTTCCTTTTCTCTCAATAAAAGAGCATTTTTCAAACAAATGATGGCCTCATCTCACTCTTCTTCTGCACCATGTCAAATTTTGTATATATTGAAGATCCACCCATTTGTGACTTCACATCATATATCAGTCACTCTCAGATCACTCAATCCAATGAATTACTGTGTATACATACTGGTCACTTTATTAGAATTACCTTCCTTTGAGCTCCAACTGGCGTTTATTAGTCCCCATTTATTGATGTACAGTTTTTGCTGGCCATCCTCACCCCTGCAACAGTGACTTTCATTCAATATATATCAATGTTCATTCCATATATATCGATAAATCTCTGATGGCACTAGTTCACAGGGGACTCAAATGGATGTTATTCATGTAGCTAAGGGCTATTGTAGCAGGTGTATTAGACTGAATAATATAAATGATGAATGAAAAAAAAAATAGCGCAGACCGTTCCCACACACACGACTTAACAAATGGGTGGGTAGTCTTATGGAGCTGCTCAGAGCCAGTGTGAACGTTTTCATTATTTCTAAATAAGATCATGTTTGAATGTCTTCAGCAGTTGAAAATGTTATTTTGGGGGCAGCTGACAGGTCTAATCCTTTCATCAACCCACACAGCTCATATCCGCTGTGAATTCTGGCCATGTGAGCAAGAACGAGATTAAAACAGTGTATTAAATCCACACTATTTTTAAGCAGTCTTTTACATAGCATGTGACCTCATCATAAATATTCTTAGAATGACATTCTGCCGACTGAAAAGCGAATGGTCTTAGCAGGCATTACACCAAATCTTTTCCACTGATTTACACGCACCCTCTCACTTTTTACATCCTCCTGCAAAAATATTATTCATGTAAGGACATTTGAACTGACACATTTGTTTCACTCATTTATGTTTTCTTCATCTGGGCCTTTACCGTTTTCATTAATATCTTAAAAGGCCAATAACACGAGAAACATTCAAGCCTCTAGTCCATTCCTATACAGTATCAGCAGCTTGTTTTGAATTCATTGTTTCTGTGATGCCATGAAAGTCATGGATGTCATGTGTGACAGATGATGAAAGGTTGGAAAATGGTCATAGAAAAATTAATTCTTTTTTTGGATAAATAAATGGACTTCATGGGGGAAATATTACATTTTAGAATAATGTGGAATAGAGTAATTACCACATTTACTGATGAATAATAATGCTATTATTGCCTGATCAATCTCTCCATGATTTTGGGCTTCTCTCATTGTCATTGCTGGAAGCCACTGTTGTTGTTGAAAATGATTGTGTATAAAAAGCATTAGCTAATTTCAATCTATGGACAAGTAGTAAATAAATAAACACAGTACATAATCTATACTATATTGCCAAAAGTATTCAGTCACCCATCCAAATCATTGAATTCAGGTGTTACAATCACTTCCGTGGCCACAGGTGTATAAAACCAAGCACCTAGCCATGCAGCCTGCTTCTACAAACATTTGCAAAAGAATGCATCGCTCTCAGAAGCTCAGTGAATTCAAGCGTGGTACTGTGATAGGATGCCACCCGTGCAACAAGTCCAGTCATGAAATTTCCTCACTACTAAATATTCCACAGCCAACTGTCAACAAAGTGGAAGTGATTGGGAAGGACAACAACAACAGCCATGAAGTGGTAGGCCACATCAAATGACAGAGCAGGGTCTGCGGATGCTGAGGCGCAGAAGTTGCCAACTTTCTGCAGAGTCAATCACTACAGACCTCCAAACTTCATGTGGCCTACAGATTAGTTCAAGAATAGCATAGAAAACTTAATGGAATGGGTTTCCATGGCCGAGCAGCTGCATCCAAGCCTTACATCATCAAGCACAATGCAAAGCGTTGAATGCAGTGGTGTAAAGCACCGCCAGTGGACTCTAGAGCAGTGGAGACGTGTTCTCTGGAGTGATGAATCACACTTCTCTGTCTGGCAATCCGATGCATGAGTCTGGGTTTGGCAGTTGCCAGGTGAACGGTACTTGTCTGACTGCATTGCACCAAGTGTAAAGTTTGGTGGAGGGGGGATTATGGTGTGGGGTTGTTTTTCAGGAGTTGGGCTTGGCCCCTTAGTTCCAGTGAAAGGAACTCTTAATGCTTCAGCAGACCAAAAGATTTTGGACTATTTCATGCTCACAACTTTGTGGGAACAGTTTGGGGACGGCCCCTTCCTGTTCCAACATGACTGCACACGAGTGCGCAAAGCAACGTCCATGTAGACATGGATGAGTGAGTCTGGTATGGAAGAACTTGACTGGCCTGCACAGAGTCCTGACCTAAACCCAATAGAACACCTTTGGGATGAACGGGAGTGGAGACTGCGAGCCAGGCCTTCTCGTCCAACATCAGTGTTTGACCTCACAAATGCGCTTCTGGATGAATGGTCAAAAATTCCCATAAACAACTCCTAACTCTTGCGGAAAGCTTTCCCAGAAGAGCTGAAGCTGTTATAGCTTCAAAGGGTGGGCCGACATCATATTAAACCCTAAAATGGATTAAGAATGGGATGTCACATGCAGTTCATATGCATGTATAGGCAGACGAGCGAATACTTTAGGAAATATTTTGTATAATGCAAATATAGAGACAAATATAATACAAAAGACAAAAAAGTTGATGATTACTTAATGCTTTATCATAAGTAAATAACATAATTGTGTTGTGTACAAAGGTTTGGGCACCACTGGTGAAATGACATGCTTTGTTAAAGTGAAAATAATTTAACACAGCCTCTACAAAGAAAATATGAACTTTAATAACCACTTGTGTTCCATCTCCATGATCTTACATATTGTATAAGTATTTTGTAGGTATATATCGGATAGGGGTGTTTTCTCTTCTCACAGAGAAAGAATGGGCTTAATGACCATTTTGACTGAAAATTAAATGAGAGATGGTGTATTTTGCACTGTGCCTTTGCTTTTTGACCCCCATCTGATATGTACATACATAATACATAGACAATATGTAAGGTCATTGAGATAGAACACAATTGGTTATTAAATCCAAATAAATGAATACAGACATGAATGATCATTTAAATTCCATTTGGCTGGTTTTGCTGCGATATGGCTGTCTGGGTGTTTTTGGGGTGAAAAAAAAAGCTTGCATTGTTTCCTCTGTTCTCGAAACACACCAGTGAGGATATCATCATGGCCAGGCTCCTAATTCCAGCCATTGAATTCTTCCACTGCAATTAGAGGTGCTCGCCGGAGCGCTTACCGCGATGAATGCCGGTTGTTAGTGGTTACCTGTTGTTATGGTTACAGTTTCCCTCTGCCGCTGGCAACAAGACCTGAAGCACTCCAGAGCTCAGCGTCAGCATAGAGACACTAGACATAAACGCTGCCTTTTCCCTCAGCTCCTTATCAGATGCACACACACACATACACACACACACACAACCTTCATGCACAATACATACAAAGAAAGAAGAAATCCATACATGCAAGCAGACATAACAGCTAAGCCACAAACTGACAGGAAATTAGAGACAGGTACAAGGTTCAGGCTCACACTCAGAAGTAATGAGCTAAGAACATTATTACAAACTCAAAATAAGTCAACACTAAGAGAAGCTGACCTGTCCATTGACTCTTTTGCACACTGTATAAAAAGTAGATCAGGGCAGATATTGATTTTTGAATTATTGCTTTTGTATTACATTGTGCTTACATCTAAATTAAGTTTTTCATTTGCATTGTTTCCTTTGTTTTGAGTCTAATAACACCAGTTAAATTGTCTGTTACCACTAGCACCACAAGTAATTTTTACAAGTTGAACAGACAAAGCACTTTTACAGTGGAGCAGCTTTTACAGTGGAACCATCTAGATCACTGCAATTCTAACCAACCTAATGATAAACTGAAGCGGAATCAGTACTTTTTTGCATTGGATAAAAAACAGTTCAATTGTTTGTGATCACATGAACTGTTTATTTAGGGTGGCACAAACTGATTTTTCACATTGTAAAATGAACTGTTTGCAAAACAATGAATGATACGCTTCTCGGCCAATCACATTCGTCTCTAAACACTACATCAAGCAAAGTAAAAATCCATAGAAAACATCATCAGCCAGGCTAAACAGAATTGTACAGTGCTCACATTTGTGAATAACATTTCTTTGTGTAACAATACATTTTAAAGTTCTCATCAATCATATTGGTTAATTAATGTTAGCTGTAATGCCTTTTGTAAAAGACAAGCCTCCTCAGTTAGCTTTAGCATGAGTTCATTGAAAGGGTACCTTCCATCACTATTCCATTCCTCCTTATGAGACATGAAAATCTCCCTCTTTGGTGTCCAGCCTCTAAAAACAATTACTTGGTTTGATTAATTCTGGTTTCCAGAATTCCTTTTGTTCACTTTAAATTGGCATTCATGCATTTGAATGTACTTCTTAGCATGATTCTAGACTTTTACTTATTGTCTATTTTTAGTCTCTGCTACAGATGCTTCCAGGTAGCCTAAACTGTTTGACAGACAAAGAAGCAATAACTAGGGCAGGTGGGATTTTTGCCAGTGATCAGTAGAGCTCATCCAACCTAGCAACAGTTGCTACAAAAGAATGCATCTGTAAATAGAGCATAAAGACAGACTTCTCAAAGGTAAACCAGACACCAATTACAGTCTTCATTTACTCACTGTGCACTGTTTAATTGAATGAAAATGGAAATGTGTAGCATAATGCACAACAAATAAAGTAGGCTTTTTTTTTTGAGTACAGTTCAGTTGCATTGGACATTGCATGTCGAGTTTACCTCCGCTCAAGCAAACTGCACGGAAATAATCCTACCAATTAATGATGACACAGAACAAAGCCCAGGCTGTCTCGCCAGGGCAGTTCATCTGAACAACTGCTGTGCCTCTTAATTATATTTTCACATCTGTTTTGTTTCCGCATCTGGGTTTAACGCTAATTATGGTGCCACACACTCCAAGAAGAGCACTTTTGTTCTGTCTTTGTTTTCAGTGCCTAAGTATGCCCACTTTTTCAGGTCATCTATGGAGATGATAAGAGAGCACTGTTTGTTGGCGTTAATGCAACAGAAGGCCCATATCAAGTGCATAAAATCACACTATAGCTAAGGGCTGGTTACTCACTGTTGCTGTTGTTTTTGGATTCCTTCAGGTTGGAGTACGGTGCTTTCATCTGGGTGAGATTCGCAAAGCTCTTATCTAGATGAAGCTGGGCTTGAAAGATAAGAGAGGGATATATATAGAAATCCCCCTTCCCAATACTTTCCCTCTAATCCAGCGCAGCTAAGGAACTTTGACCTTTTAAATAGGTCACTTCTTTTTTTTCTCTTTTGGGAAGAAGCTGGGCTGTGGCCAGTGAAAGTGGCAGGGAGGTAAAGAGCTCCTCTCCAATTCCTTTTCTTTTGCTAGTCTTCATGTTTCAGTGAAATGCAAGCCTGGCCTCACTGTGACCGGCAGAGGAAACATACAAGGCCCGGTCACGTGTGGGCCCAATGAAGCAGCATGTAGCAACACAAAAGCTGTGCATTCAGCTGAGGACAACAGCCCAGTAGCATTCGCAGATACATATCACACAGAAGCCAATGGTCACACAGTGCAGCGTGTTTATTAGTGAATGTAGCAGCTTTGAGCTTCTTTGGCAAAAAGTCAGAATTGCACAGTTGACCCTAAATGTAGTCAATTAGTGAAGTTATGTTTGGTGTGAGAAGATTGCTTTGCTTCACTGGAGCCACAAGGCTAATCACTACCGACACTATTGAACCAAGCATCTCACCAGCGAACCATTCTGAGGATTTGCCGATGGCCCCTTTAGCTTGTTTAAATCTTCCAGATGAGTTACAGCAGGTGCATGTTCATGTTTGCCAGAGTGAAACATGATTCGATATCTGTGTTTCTATCACTGTATAAAAGATGCACGAGGCTTCCTTTAACACTGTATAAAAGATGCACGATGCGTCCTTTATTTTTGGCTGCACTGATATTTTCCTGACTTGGCAAACTCTTTCAGTGCCCAGTTTGGATCAGTAACAGCTTATTACCAATTAGTTTAACAAGAGAAAGACAGCTAATGTGTTACTTATGTTCCAGTTCACGCATTTGCTTATTAAAAGAAGTAGTCTGTAACACAGAATAAATAGAAGAACAGAATACAAATCTACAATCTCTTTTTCATCAAATTCTTTACAGCACTGAGACATCACATGATTAGTAGACCAGTGTAAAGTTAATGGCTGAAACAAGTTGAGTCTCTGTTCACACACACGCACACACACACACACACACACACACACACACAATTTTCTGAGCCGCTTCTCCCTCAGGAGCCTATCCCAGCAGTCATCGGGCAGAAGACAGGATACACCCTGGACAGGTCGCCAGTCCATCGCAGGGCAGAGTCTCTGTTCAAACATCTTGCAAATGGTAAGCAAACCTCCGAAAAGTTGGTTATGCACAAATTCCTGAAGATGTGACATGCTCGCGATGTATGGCGTGAGAAAGGAGTCTTACTCATGGTGTGTACTATGGAGCGATTCAAGCCTTTATTAGCTTTTGCTAGAGCATGTTTGACAGCTGTTTGTCAACTGTATGTGGCTCTAGCCCTAATTGAGACATCCAGGGGAGCGGGCAGTAGACCATTAAATGAAGGCTAAAATCACTGTCCCACTTCACCCTATCAAACCACATACAAATACAAATGAGCATTTTGCAAACTGCATGTCAATCATCATCACAAATAGACTTGTTTATGTGGTTTCTGGCACTGTATTATAAACTGTTATAAATGCAAATTAAAAAAAAAGTACATTGCATAGCTACAAACAGTTGCAGGCTTTTTGATGCTTGAATTTTACTTGTCAGTTTTTACAGACAACAGTATATCCTATGGTGTACTCCAGTCATGGTTTGGCTAATCAACTTACTTTGGGGTAGGGGGAAAGTGGGGTGACTTTTGCTGAACTGTTGTTTTTTAAAGTTATTTGGAGCCCTATATCCAAACCAGAATGTACAGCAAATGCACAGCATTTTTTAAAGCTTTGAACATCAGTCATATAAATGCATTCTCCAACTGCTCGTTTTAAGTTTGCTGTAGTTCTGGATTGGGATGGGTATTGTTTAGGTCTCGTCCCAACCAGCCAGTCAGCATTTATTTCATGCACAGCTCTTCAGATTCACACAATGTGTAGTTAAGATTCTGAAGGTGTGCACATCATGGCTTCTTCAAGCTCTGATTGCCCATGAACCCCATTCTCTGTGTTGTGACACAAATACATTTACGTTCATTTTCAGACATGTTTGTGCATCTTCAGGCATATTTATGTACATTTTCATGCATATTTTGTAATCACATGTTTGGTATGGCCAAGCCTGCTATCAGTATTTAAGGAAAAACTACTAGAACAAAAGTAGTCGGTGGCACGCACATCAATGTGGATGTTACATACATTCATCAATAATGATTCTGATGTCTTACTCCCATCTCATGCATGAAAAATAAGTTAACCTACTTAGAGATCTCCCCAGGCATCCTCCGCCATGTTGTTTAATGAAGGATTAGAGGGCTCGTCTGTTGCTGCTTTTACTTTCATTAGAATTTGCGATGATTCACATGCATTAATAGGCTAGCACACCCCTGCTAAGCTCCACTTTGCTTTTCTGAAGGCTAATTCTGGCATGCTGTGAAAACGGCACACCTGCTATCGAGCTATCACTCCCTAAAAGACATGTGCAACATCACGTAAGAATCTGTCCAGGCCAAGACCTGTTGTTTTTTTTTGTTTTGTTTTGTTTTTTGTATGTGTGCGCAATTATGTAAGATGAAAAGGGAAAGGTTGCTCCAAATTTCGGAGCTCGGGAGTGTGTAGTGAAGTTGTGACAGATGGACGAAGACAGATGCCCATTGTGCTCAACACTACAACAGTGCTGACAGATGCTGGATCAAAAAAATAAATAATAATAATAATATCTACACGCACAGAATACAGTGGATGGAGGATAATATCACCTTGATGTGCTCTCTGTTGTCCAGTTCTATGGCCTGTTACCGTGTCTCAGGTCATTAGTACTGTCCAAACTCAAGATCATCTAATCAATCCATGCCAATTAAAACCGATCTATCCACAGGAAAGAAGCCAAAAATGCCATTCAAATGTTTATGCCTCTTAATGGAGACCAACCTTAAACCCCACTGT
Source organism: Pygocentrus nattereri (assembly GCF_015220715.1). Lineage (NCBI taxonomy): Eukaryota > Metazoa > Chordata > Actinopteri > Characiformes > Serrasalmidae > Pygocentrus > Pygocentrus nattereri. The sequence continues at coordinate 38,463,525 of NC_051211.1, read as the reverse complement.
GAACTCGCGCATATCTATTTCTAATCATTATTATTTTAGCGCTCATCTCAACTGAGTGTGTCTAAGGAGCTAGCTAACATGCTCATGAGCAAAATCGCAATGGTAAAATCTTGCTGAATATTATTAAACCACAAACTAGATACAATAGAGCTTTTAATAGTTAGCACGAGAGCACAGTAGCATGTCCGATCTTCAAATAAGCACAGTATTAGAAGTTAGCAGTTACTTATCAGTGCTAGCAGTGCTAGCAAGTTTGATTATTATGTAGGCTCAGTATGGAACAAGGTAGTATTGATTGATCAGTGCTAGAAAATGCTAGCATATCTGATCTTCACATATGCTCAGTGATAAACAGGTTAGCACTTTTTGGTCAGCTTTAGCATCTGCTAGCCAGTCGGATTCAGGGTGACATTTTAAGTATGTTTAAAAATCTTGGGCACATTTTCTCAAAAAGACCACCTTTTGAACCAGTTCATATCAGTAAATCTGTGTTCTGTGAGTCACAAGTTAGCATTTATTGACCAGTGCTAGTATGTACACATTGAGGAACAGCATTAATTGGTTAGCACCTGCATGTACTTGCATGTCTGATCTTCATGTTGGCACACTGAGGAACAGTACTAGCATGAGAAACAGCCACACACGAGCCTTAGATCACCATGCCCAATGCCAAGCGTCGACCAGTGGGATATAAAGCCCTCAGCACTGGGCTGTGGAGCAGTGGAAATGCATTCTTTGGCTTGATGGAACTAAATATCTAATATCAGTACCTGACCTCACTAATGCCCTTGTGGCTGAATGATTAATGTTCCAACATTTAGTGTTAAGTCTTCTCAGAAAAGTAGATGATGTTACTGCAACAAAAGGGGGAACAAATAGTGTACGACTCATTCGCTGAGCTGGATCTCATTGTATACGTAGGAGGTAAGATTAAAGTTTACTTGACATCATGTGGATCAGTAAATCGGTTCTATTCAATGAAATGGACAGTTTAAAAGAATCAGCTCCACCTCCCTAAGCGTCACAATGGGAACAGGCTAGCATTTATTGGTCAGTGCGCTATGTGCGCTCCTACACATTCATTTCACGTGGCTGCCTGGCAGCGGTGGAGAGCCTGACCACTCTGGAGCGACCTCCTAATGAGAAGCTTGCTGCTTCCAGCCTGCCTGTGCTGCAAGGCTTCCTCCAGCACGCTGTCCCACACAGCGCTAATACTCAACAGGGATTACACTCATACCCTCTCCAAGCAAAACCCTTCCATGTCTTGCACTCATCCCTCCTCCACCTCTCTGTCTCTACTCTCTAGCCCTTCCTTCAATCGCTCTCCTGCTAGCACTCTCTGCTTAAACCTGGCTTGGGCATCGCAATCTCTGCCAGTTGTGTTTTATTCTCTTCTTTTTCTTTATCTGACAGGTCTTTTTTTGTCTTATTATCGTATTATTGTTCTTCGAACTGTGCCACTGAAAAATAAATGTAGATTCCTTAAAGAACTTTTCAAAGGGTGGTTCAAGGTGAACTACTCAATTGAAAGACGGTTTAGAGAACAAAAGGTTCCATGTTGTTCCATGGCAGGGGTAGCAGATTTACAGAACCAGGCCTGTTTATATATTCATAGTGTAAAAATGACATTCTATACCAGATTTCTGAAAAAACCCTGCAATAATCAGTGGTGGTTACTTGTAATCCTTTTATTTTACACAGTGTTTATATATAGTGTAGCTCCTTTTAAGTAAATAATGCAACTGCCTGACAGCCTGAAGAATATTGAGGGTCATTAACCATGTGATTCATTGGTCATTTGGTCTGAGTCATATAGATGCGGTTAATTCTCTGGAGCAATAAGAACAAAATTAGACATGTCGTTGCTACAACTCTACTCTTTATTCCTATAGGAGATGCTGTACTGTGGTACAAATTAAACATAAAATATTAAGATCAGTAGATGTAATGTAAAATTAAGACCAAACCAGATGTAGTGTTCTGAAATGAAGATCACTGTGTGATGTGCGTGAAGTGAAGGTGAAGGCAGAATTAATTTTCCACTGTTTTACCATCATAATCTTTACGTATAGAAGCTGAGAAGGCACATGTAGGTTCGCCAGTCATTTGAAATGTAATAAAATGACTATGTTTGCATTGCAGGCATCACAATCCCTGGTAACTACTACCAATGTAAAGAAATGTTGGTAACTTTCTGTACAGTGTACCATTTCAGATAAAACTTTCTTTACATTTCAGTGATGGAAATATGCAGAAATTTGGTAGAACATTGTGAACATTAGTGAACAGTAATATCATCAAAAAACATAAGTTGTGGGCAAAAGTCATTTCATTTTGGTAGAAGATTACATGAAAACACAAATTCTGACTTTTAAAATGTATGTTATGATGAGTCATGCTTGTATGTGAACTAGCAAGGTTTAAAAAAGGTCACAATTGATTTCAGCTTGACTTTAAGGCACTTGTTGGGGCAGCAACCTGGCATAGTGTCATTCCTTTATACAAACACACAGTGTATAACCAATCAAACATGAGCAGCCAATAAACAGCAGCAAAATGATGGATGACAACAACTCCATACTGCATATCTTTTAGTTAGCCTAATTACTATACTAATTCTGTGACATCAATTCTATACCAATTCTGTGGCTTCTGTGTGCACGCAAGAAAACAATGCTATTAATGGAAATATTACCCTCTATATGCATAAATGGATACAAATACAGAGATGGATAGAGAGACTGAAACACATGGGTCACACAGCATTTGGTGATGCAACTTAACCCCAGGCATGTCAATGGTCAGCCATCCATGAATGAATGCTGCCTTGGCACACATGCTGCACTTTCAGATATGATGAAAAGGATGAGAAAATGACTAACAGTGGAAGCATACAGTACTGTGTGAAAGTCTTAGGCATCTAAGCAAATTTTTAAACAATTTACCTCAGCAGTGAGTTTATCACAATATACATTAGAATGAAGTCATATTCATAATTCAAATAAACATAAAAACAATAAAAAGTACCAAGAATTTCTTGGGTCCATATTTTTCCTTGACACCTTCACAGCCACCACAGAGACTTGTTAATATCATCAATTACATCATGAGCACAATTTACTGAAGCACTGATTGGTCAAACAAGGAGCTGTTTTTAATTACATATAATACTGGGATTCCTCATGAAGAGGTAACTAACATCCATAAAATCACTATTTACATATATATATATATATATATATATATATATATATATATATATATATATATATATATATATATATATATATAAGACTTTTGCACAGTCCTGTACACTATAAGGGACATTATACAGAATGATCAAAGAGCTTAACTGTGCACTTTCAGAAAAAAAGGTACTGTACATTGTTAGAAATAAAGGCACTATGTGCAGTTTTTTGTTCATCAAGGCAAAAATAATGTAAATGTACCCAACATTCATATTTGTATGTTTTCATCACTTAATGTTTTAAAACAGGGCAATAAATTAAAAGGCCTGGAGCCAAGACAGGATGTGTGGAGTCAATACAGCTTAGAAAATACACTGCTCAAAAAAATAAAGGGAACACTTAAACAACACAATATAACTCCAAGTAAATCAAACTTCAGTGAAATCAAACTGTCCACTTAGGAAGCAGCACTGATTGACAATCAATTTCACAGCTGTTGTGCAAATGGAATAGACAACAGGTGGAAATTACTGGCAATTAGCAAGACAGACTCAATAAAGGAGTGGTTCTGCAGGTGGGACCACAGACCACTTCTCAGTACCGATGCTTTCTGGCTGATGTTTTGGTCACTTTTGAATGTTGGTGGTGCTTTCACACTCGTGGTAGCATGAGACGGACTCTACAACCCACACAAGTGGCTCAGGTAGTGCAGCTCATCCAGGATGGGACATCAATGCGAGCTGTGGCAAGAAGGTTTGCTGTGTCAGTCAGCGTAGTGTCCAGAGGCTGAAGGCGCTACCAGGAGACAGGCCAGTACACCAGGAGATGTGGACGAGGCCATAGGAGGGCAACAACCCAGCAGCAGGACCGCTACCTCCGCCTTTGTGCAAGGAGGCACAGGAGGTGCACTGCCAGAGCCCTGCAAAATGACCTCCAGCAGGCCACAAATGTGCATGGGTCTGCACAAACAGTTAGAAACTGACTCCATGAGGATGGTATGAGGGCCCGACGTCCACAGATGGAGGTTGTGCTCACAGCCCAACATGACGCTTGGCATTTGCCAGAGAACACCAGGATTGGCAAATTCGTCACTGGCGCCCTGTGCTCTTCACAGATGAAAGCAGGTTCACACTGAGCACTTGTGACAGACATGACAGAGTCTGGAGACGCCGTGGAGAGCGATCTGCTGCCTGCAACATCCTTCAGCATGACCGGTTTGGCAGTGGGTCAGTAATGGTGTGGGGTGGCATTTCTTTGGAGGACCGCACAGCCCTCCATGTGCTTGCCAGAGGTAGCCTGACTGCCATTAGGTAGCGAGATGAGATCCTCAGACCCCTTGTGAGACCATATGCTGGTGCGGTTGGCCTGGGTTCCTCCTAATGCAGGACAATGCTAGACCTCATGTGGCTGGAGTGTGTCAGCAGTTCCTGCAAGATGAAGGCATTGAAGCTATGGACTGGCCCGCCCATTCCCCAGACCTGAATCCGATTGAGCACATCTGGGACATCATGTCTCGCTCCATCCACCAACGCCACGTTGCACCACAGACTGTCCAGGAGTTGGCGGATGCTTTTGTCCAGGTCTGGGAGGAGATCCCTCAGGAGACCATCCGTCACCTCATCAGGAGCATGCCCAGGTGTTGTAGGGAGGTCATACAGGCACGCAATGAGAATATTTCATTCATTCAGATCTAGGATGTGTTATTTGAATGTTCCCTTTATTTTTTTGAGCAGTGTATAATTTCAATGAATCATGGTACAACTATGTTGCCTGACCAAAGGTTGAGGGTACCACCCCAGTTACAAGAGGGGTACTGCCCCAGTGACAGTTGATACCTTTTTTCTAAGAGTGAACTGTCACTGGGGCAGTACCCCTCTTGACACTGGGTGGTACCCTCAAGGGTCTATCTTTAGTTGGGAACATAATCCACTGAAATGATCGGAACATTTTCATTGTTTGTACCTTGATGAACAAAACATGTACCTGTACAGAACCTTATTGGACAGTTTGATATGTACAAAATATATTTGCATATCTGTTAGGATGGGATTCAATAAAGGGAATAAAGGCAAGTACGATTACTTGAATATTAAGACGAGATAAAAAAAATCGCTTTGGGGGAGGAGTTGTGGGGGAGGAGTTGTGAGGGAGCCGCCCCCCCCCCCCTTAACCGCCCTCCCTCCCTCCCTCCCCTCCACTTTCCCACAGCAACGGAGGATTCCCTCTCTGTCAGTCGTGCCTGAGCTGTTGTTTTCCCTCTCCTCTCTCCCTCTTTTTTTGACGTCAGTAATAATCGTTCATTCTCTCATCCGGGTCTTCAAACTCCTCTCTCGTGCTGTCGGTTATTTACTTTGCCCAGCGAGCGCGCGCCGAACAGCTTAGCCGCTCGCCCCGCACTCTCACACGCGCGCGCACAAACGCACATACGTGCATGCCCTGTTAAAACTGGAGAGCAGCAGGAGGAGGAGGAAGAGGAGGAGGAGGAAGAGCAGGAGGTGGACGCTCCGCTCTGTCTAAGCTGTTTTTTTTTTTTTTTTTTAACCTTCTCGAGCTTTGGCCGCGCGCGTGCCGAGGGACCCCGCGACTCTGCTTGCCGCTCTGCCCCTCTTGTTCTCCCGCGCGCTCTTTTTTGATGGCTCGAGCATGGAGATGGAGATAGCCCTGGTGAGCTTAGAGAACGGCGGCGCGCACACGGGCTCCCCGCGCAGCCCTCCGCCGAGCCCGTGGCGCACGGAGCCGAGCGCGCGACTCTTCGACGATGAAGCGCTGGACGAAGCTGCCGCCGCCGCGCTGGACGTGGCGAGCGCCGAGCGCGTGCTCATCAACGTGGCGGGCCTGCGCTACGAGACGCGTCTGGGCACGCTCGCGCAGTTCCCGGACACGTTGCTGGGCGACCCGGAGAAGAGGATCAAGTACTTTGACCCCCTGAGGAACGAGTACTTTTTTGACCGCAACCGGCCCAGCTTCGACGGCATCCTGTATTACTACCAGTCAGGGGGCAAGATCCGGAGGCCGGTCAACGTGTCCATTGATGTCTTCGCTGATGAGATCCGCTTCTACGAGCTGGGCGATGAGGCCATGGAGCGTTTCCGTGAGGACGAGGGCTTCATCAAGGAAGAAGAACGGCCACTGCCCGAGAACGAGTTCCAGCGGCAGGTCTGGCTCATCTTCGAGTACCCGGAGAGTTCCAGTCCGGCTCGTGCCATCGCCATCGTATCTGTGTTGGTCATCACCATCTCCATTGTCACCTTCTGCTTGGAGACTCTGCCCGAGTTCAGGGACGAAAGGGAGCTGGCTGCGACCACGGCCGTCAGCGGCAGGACATCAGAAACCAACGGAACCCGTTCTAGACCTTCGCTTACCTTCGCCGACCCCTTCTTCATTGTGGAGACAACATGCGTGATCTGGTTCACCTTCGAGCTGCTGGTGCGCTTCCTGGCGTGCCCTAGCAAGTCAGCCTTCTCCAAGACGGTCATGAACGTCATTGACGTCATGTCCATCATGCCCTACTTCATCACGGTGGGCACGGAGCTGGTGGAGCAGCAGCACGGCCACCAGCACGAGGACGGCCAGCAGCAGCAGCAGCAACAGCAGGCCATGTCTCTGGCCATCCTCAGGGTCATCCGGCTGGTTAGGGTGTTCAGGATCTTCAAGCTTTCGAGACACTCCAAAGGCTTGCAGATTTTGGGACAAACCTTGAAGGCCAGTATGCGAGAACTGGGCTTGCTCATCTTCTTCCTCTTTATCGGAGTCATCTTGTTCTCCAGTGCCGTCTATTTCGCTGAGGCTGATGAGCCTGAGTCCCATTTCTCCAGCATCCCAGATGCCTTCTGGTGGGCTGTGGTGACCATGACTACTGTGGGTTATGGAGACATGAGGCCGGTCACTGTTGGGGGCAAAATCGTAGGTTCCTTGTGTGCCATTGCTGGTGTGCTGACCATTGCACTCCCCGTACCTGTGATTGTGTCCAACTTCAACTACTTCTACCACAGGGAGACGGATCAAGACCAGGCTTCACTCAGGGACGATGGCCCTGGTGGCCGTGAGAGTCCGACGTCCTTACGGTTGGCCGGAGAGGCGGACAATGAGGACGGGACGGATAACTCGCCTGCAGAGAAGCCCAGTGTGAAAGTGAACAGCAGCAGCAGCAGCAGTGTGGACATCAAGCGCTCCCTGTACGCGTTCTGCTTGGATGCAAGGGAGACGGACCTGTAGGCATTGCAAATCTGACTGTGCACCACCATGCAAGTGTGCTGCAAACATCAGACTATTTTTTTTTTATTTTGTCAGTAGATCTGTCCTGAAAAAAAACCCACGTTTGAGGCACTGAAGTCTTATATTACAATCAAATGATCAACAGGTTGTTGCAATCCTGCTGAGGCTCACGTAATATAGGAAAGGTTTCATACATATGAATATATGATATTCTAATGGTGTGACCAGAGAAGCACTGGCTTAGGTGCCCAATTTTAAGATATTTCTTTTTTATTATTATTAACAGCCTATGATGTACTATCCTAGGCTTAAATCTAAAACAAAATGTGCTGTGGAGCAAACTGGATTTGATATGAATGGCCTTAACTGAGCTGCCACTACCACTAACAACAGTGTGTGCTCCTGTAAAATACCCTACAGCCCCATTGTTATCATCATCAACAACAAACAAGCCAAAAGGGATCATTTATTTTCTTAAACGCACCATCTTTGTCAGTCTTATGTTCACTGCATACATTGTCCTTGTATGAAACGCACCAGAAAATGTGTACATATTTCTATAATCATATCATACCGTTCAGTGGAGCAGGTTTCACACAGACGTTCTAAAATGGCTTGGGTAATGTAAGATTTGTAGTTTGACCACCCTCAAGCACTAAATTCAAATATATGTGATAAATATTTATTCATAATATATTAAAAAATGCAAATGTGAAAAGCCTAAGAGGCACTTCGCACCAGGACTTCAAAATATATTAATTTCAGTGCTGCGTTCATGAAGAGGGACGTCTTTCCTGACCTGGAACTCAAACTCAGGAGGTTTTGAAGCATGATGGGACAGAAGCATCTGGACCGGAAAAAAAAGGATTTCAGAAGTGATGGTGTGTAGGGGAGGGCTTTTCCAGCACAGGAGTGCACGCTGCTGAGTGTACGACATCTTCAAGAGGAGCACACAGATCAAAGGTCAGTGACTTCACTTATTCTTCATGTTCCAGGAGCTCAGGTGTGGGTGGAACTTGCCCTTGTACATTGATCTAACATGAGTTTTTGTTCTTATCCTACTTAAAGGATTATGACAAAATAATAAAATAAAACTTTATAACATAACTCATAACATTTTTGTGGATTTATGTACCAGAAGTGGAAATATGTACCAGATTTATGTACCAGTCATCATTTTCTAACCTCTATTTATTATTTAGAATTAAACAAGCTATTTTTTACTGTGGCTTTCAGACTAATGTTTGTTAATTACCTCTGTTCTAAGTGGCCAACTTCAAAAAGCAATCCAAGCTGAAACATTTCTTATAACTTCAGTGTAAATGGGTGAGGCTATATATACATAAAAATTCAAAACAAGTTGCTTTTGCAGTTTAGGTTCCGCATATGGACTTATAGATTAGTGAGTGAACATTATGTTTTATATGCTTTAAGATTTTGTTTACATACTAGGTCAAACTTTTATTTTAAAAAGTGATGAAATTTTGGTTTTCCATGAAATGGGCCCTTAAATGACTTCTAAGGTAATATAGAGTGTAAAAATGAACCCCCATAGGGTTTCATAGGGCACATAATGATGCTGAACTGAACTCTTAAATACCACTAATGCAGCAATGCAATATTTCCCAATATTTGTCTTCATTTTCATCTTCTTGTAAGAACTGTTAAAAAGTCAAATGCGTATAATACTATAATTCACTTAGGACTATTTCACACCTCCACACTTGTTTGTATGTTGTGGTGCAGTGATGTGTTTCTCTATTAAGCTAAATGACACTTTTATGCTTTTTTGTGTAGTGAATACTCAAATACTCATTTGTAATTAACACAAAAAAGACATTGTAGAACATTTCAAACTTGATTCAGTTCAAACTATGCCTGTAGGAAGCCAGTGAAAGATACCGTACCTTCTTTTAGAGAAAAAAAAAAACACAACAACACTTTTCCGCTACTGAGAATTACTGAGAAATAGCATGTCAGCTTGGGAAAGACAGACTCTAACATACAAAAGCGGTACAAAATAATAGAAACTCGAAACACATGAGGTACTCAATGACCATTTAGCAGAAACACCTACCATATAGGTGCACTTCTGACTGTGGACCATCTGTTGCTGTTATTAACCACCCTCTACTGCAGGGGTATCAAACTCAACCACTAAAAGAGCCAAATAATTTTTTTTCTTCTGTAACATTTACATTTTGCTATCACCTGAACTCACCATTGTTTATTCAAAATATGTCACATTGTCAACAGTAAAAGGTAGGCACTTGTAGTAGAACTTAAAATATTGCATGAATACTTGAAATATTCAAAATGAATTGTTCCCAGGAGCTCAGTCTCAACCTACCTATTTGCTTGAACTAGACACCTGGCATCCTTCCTTTGCTGTAAGTTAATACATTTTTAAACACTTTTTAGCTTCTGAGCTAATGTTGAGAGTTCATGTTGGTTGAACTGCAGTTGAAATGCAGGTAGTGTGTATGGTGATATGACTGGTGTGGAATGGCGTAGAATTGTGTAGAATTATGGCTGTCCTATAGGTTGATGTTGTGGTAGGAGAGTCAGAGTGCATATTGCATGCTGGAGACTGCAGTGCAGTACATATTAACAGAAATGTAAAATGCTTTTGTGGGCCAGATAGGATTGTGTTGTGGCCCTGATCTGATCCGCAGGCCTTGCATTTGATACATGGACTTTACTGCGTCCATCAATGGAAAAGAACCACCATAAGACCAGGTACACCTCTGACTAGGTATTGTTTGCTTTCTGAATCATTGTCAGCCATGTAGTCGGCACTGATGCAGTAGTGGCATGATAGTCTGTGTTGGGCTGGTATGAGTGAATCAGACTCAGCATTACCATTACTAGGTGGAGAATAGACCACCAACCAAAAACATCCAGCCAAAAGTCCTCCTCTAGTCAGAAACTGACCACTGATGAAGGACCAGAGGATGGCTGACATGAACTGTGGATCAACAGATCTACAGGGTGGACCAACAAGGTAAGGGGGTTCAATTAAAGGGACCAGTTAGTGTACACAGCCACATGCCAGCCCCACATACCATGTGACTACTGTTTTGGCATCACTGCAGTGCTGGGAATGATCCTCCACCCAAACAGCACCTGCTCAGCTTAGGTTTTATGGTTGTCCTTTTCCACTGATGGACCAAGTAGAGGGGTGTTGATACTATGGGCTAGTGTCAGTAACTTTAAACCTGTGAAGTGTATGCGCATGGAATGTGTTTCTGATAAAATGGCCAATGAAAATGAGTATTTCATGTAACACTATTTTGTACACACCCTCTGTACCTCCAGCTGAGTATGTGCCAAACTGTATTGTTGCAGATCTTGTCTATAAACAGCCTGTAGCATATGCTGTGCAGTCTATAAGCAACTTGATACTGGCAGTTTTTGCTCTCTTGGTGCTGTACTCCAGCACACTGGATTGAAAGTGAAGCAAATATGAAGAGGTGAAAGGGCAGAATATTGGCTTTAATTGAAAGGAATTTACATCTATGTCAGATGAACCATTTAGGAATCACAGCCCTTTTCATCTTTTAAACAGTTTATCCTGAGGATTGAAGGTATTTTTGGTCATGCATTGCCAAGGTGTTCTGTGGTCTTGGTCGGTCTCTGATTTCTCAGACCTGTGATGCTTTACTTGCTTTGGTCCTTATATTGAGAGACAACAGCCAATAGGCTCCAGATGCAGATGCCACATTTAGAACCATCTAGACTTTTGTTTGCTTATCCATGCATGAACCAGTAATGCAGTGAGCCACAGCTGGCCAAGAAACAACAAGGCAGTTAATTGTGCAATTACTTGTCCTCTCATGAAATAAGGGACTATGCATAAAAAGAGCCTTGATTGCTATATATTGTGTATAATGTGGATGTAAATACGCTCAAGGTAAAGCTGATGCTCTCTAGTGTTGAATCTTTGCTGTCCAGTTTTGGAGAACAAAGCTAAAACAACAACAACAAAAGATGTGCCACTGCCCAGTTACTTATGAACAGCACTGTAGCTATGACTTGAACTGTTGCCCCTGATACAACCTAGCTAAGTGGTGCTTTCACTAAGGGCTTAAGTCTCTTGTCTTTATCTAAACGTTAAATGCTGTCACTTTGTATTGGGCCACAGCAGATCAGAGGAGTGCTGGAAATGCAGGCCATTTGTAGCAACTTTCCCCAGCTGGGTCTCAAGGGGAGCTTTGAAATGTGGGAATGCCAGGCTGAAATGGACTACACCCCATAGCTGACACAGTTCTGAAGAAAGCTGGTCTATTTCTCCATGGCTTGGCCTCAAATAGGACATTTTAAGGATTCAACCTTGTGCATATAAAAGGTGTGAAACCCCACAAGGTTAAATGTGTTGCAAGTCTCATAGCTACCTTGTACCTACACTCACTGAGCATTTCATCAAGTACACTTAATACATAAGCTGCCAAAAACATTCTTTGGAGTGATGCCATAGAGGAACCACTTTTGGTTCCAACAGAGCATGCAGTGTATTTTTATTTAAGGAACAGTTTCTGTAAATGATATATATGAACCTTTTTAAAGCTTTGTAAGGTTCAAAGAACCTCTACATAATCTAATGGTTCCATACCATTTAAAAGTTTTTTTTCCTAGAACCATATATCCAAGCTAATGACCCTTTAAGAATCTTTATTTTTAAGAATGCAGTGCGCTGCGCTCAGTATGGCACCTACACTCACTGATAATTTTATTAGCTAAACCTACCTTGTATCTCCACTCATTGTCCATTTTATCAGCTCCACTTACTATATAGGAGCACTTTGTAGTTCTACAATTACAGACTGTAGTCCTTCTCTTTCTCTGCATACTTTATTAGTCCCATTTCACCCTGTAATCACTGATGAAGGACTAGAGCATGACCAACACGAACTGTGGAGCAGAAGATGAGCCATCATCTCTGACTTTACATCTACAAGGTGGACTGACAAGGTAGGAGTGTCTAATACAGTGGAGTGTTTAAAAACTCCAGCAGCACTGCTGTGTCTGATCCACTTGTTCGCTCCTTTAAACCATCCAGTGTTCCATGGCTATGACTCTGCGACTGCAGCTCTTTCATTCAAACACAGCATTAAAAGGGAAAGTTCCATTGATGGTACTTAATAAAACTAAAGTTATTTCCAGCTACGTGCACTGGTGAATTTGTTTATCACTGGAGTACATCAAGTCAAATAATCATGCCTTTAAGCTTACAATCATGGAGGAGTTGGAACATGCAGATACTATTGTGCTCAGTAGGTGATAAAAGTAATTGGTGATAAAATTTGGAAAATTTGTGTTCACCTTAATTTCACTCGCGCTCATGTGATTTTATGTTCAGATTCAGTTTAAATTGTTGAAAGTAATGAATGAAATTTAATAAAGTTGAATGAAATTCTTTCATCTACTGTATCTTATAGCTAAGTCCAGTGCTTTTAAATGAGAAATGTAAAAAAATCTTTCTTCTGTGTCATATTTGAGCAAACAAAACAGATGTTTCGATGTTTCATCGTAATTAACTGCACAAATGGATTGTAATTGTTTGACAGACCCAAAAAGGGTTCTTTGCATGGTTAAATAGTTCTTCCTTGTGGTGTAAAATCTAGAAGTCATAAGTCATAGAACCTTTTTTTGAAGCACATATTGAGTGTAAGTGTGAGGTACGTGGACCTTACATATTGCCAACTCAATATATGTAGCTATATAAATACATTTACTACACTCATCACAGCAGTACATATTTGGAGATGCTTTTGGATTGTGATGAAGTAAGATCCTTATCTAGTAAGCTTTGGTAAAAATAGCCATGCATGCTAGTTTATTTTGAGCTGATGCCAAGAGCACACTACAGTTCAAAAAAGGTCAAAGCAAACTGAGGGTAAATAAAAAAAAAAAAAGCAGTATCTCTCACAAAGAATTTGTCCTCAGGTCTGTTCTGCAGTGGGAGCTGTGAAATTTGGAGATTAGACACTAGTGCCGTGCAGCAATTATACAGAGAGCATGGAACTTGTAGAAGGTCAGTGGAAAGTAAGTATTGAGAGCGGGGGTTGGTTGTTGGTGTATGCATGGGATTGGCAGGCTGGTATGTGGAGGCCTCCTCTCCAGGAACAAAGATCTATTTGGAGAGTATTGTCTTTCGCCAGTAGAGTCGGGAGGGTGGCGAGTCCAGCTGTTGAGCTATGGACAAGTGCTCTGAGCTCAGAGCAGCAGATCTCTCACACATGGCTTTGCAGGTTCTCTGTGAATGCAGAGAGCACAGGTTGACCAGCAGTGTAGTTAAAGTTGAGTCGAATGAGTTTGAGGTGAAGACCAAGAAACTGTTTCTGTGGAGAAATGCTAAAGAATAGATGCTTTACTCATATTACATAAACCAGAATGGCCCATTCTTCATTATATAATCATCTGCTAAAAGAACAAACACTGAGAATGAGATGGATGACCGTGAGTCAGGGTCTTATAAATCTGTTTTGTGAATGCTCACTTTGGATAAAAGTCTGAGTATTTTATATATTTTTGTCATTATTTTTATTGTATTGTATGTTTGTACATAATACAAAAGTCAGAAAAGTTTTTTGGATAGTGCCATTGGAGAACATTTTATATAACGAGCTTTAAGTTTGAATACATTATGGAAGTCCATTCCCACCAGACAGAGGAAAAATTGCCCGTTTCTGACAAAAATAAGTCAAAATATTGACTTAATATCTCAAAATAATCACTAATTTACTTCATATATTGACCTAATATCTTGAAACAATAATTTGTTTTTTCAAGATTTTAAGATACCATGTCGAAAGAATGAGATAATAATTATCAAGCAAGTAGGTTATTATTGTAGGAAAATAAGTAATTCTAATAAGTAATAAGTCAATATAGGAATATTGACAAAATAAGTGATTATTCCACCAGACCAAGCAATATTTAAAAAAAATAAGTATCTTTACATAGAATTTGAATATTCTGAGATAATAAGTGATTTTCTTACATAGTAAGTCATTATTTTGTGATGGAATATATATTTCAGCACCCAATGCTAGCATATATCACTGGATTTCCAAATCCTATCGATAATTAGGCTTATAATGGCTGCAAAAGTGACTAGCAGGTCTATCAGTCTTCTACACCAGTTCTAGAGGTTATAGGGATTATAGCTAAGGCAGCACTGTATAGGGCAAGGTCATATACTAGACTAAGCCAATAGCACAAGGCCTTGGCATGGTTGCTGTGGAATGGTTGTCATCTCCATTGGCATATTACACAGGGCACAAGGACAGTGGTAAATAGTCAGTGCTCAGCCCGTCACAAAACCAGGGAGCTTGCCTGTGTCAGTCTTTTGGGAGTTTTAGAGGTTTGAGGTAAAACAGTAAACTAGAAGTGCCCTCCAAGAACATAATACATACACATACATAGAGTACTTTAAATAAAGACGCACTTCCTTCATTAGAGCAGCCATGAAGGAACACATCTGCTCCACACATCTGACCTGAAACTGCCTCACGGGTCCTACTGTAACAAACAAAACAACCTTTATTACTAACACAGCTCCACATGGAGTAATTCTTACTCAGAGCACGATGAAAGTGTATTTGACAGTAATGTGTTTTGCAGTGGCGTTTCTGCATCGTGAAGTTTTTTTTGTTTTTCAATTGTGGAAAGTCAGTCATTTTTCAAAGTGAAAAATGGCACAAGTTCAAGCAATTGCCTCTGTGTTATATCACTTCCTACCTATAAAATCTAAAGTCATTTTTGCACAACCTCTGTAGCCACTCAGCTGTGTTTCTGCACAGATTGTAGGTAAGAACCACGAGTACAAAATGTGCTTGTGGAAAAAAACATAATTCCAGCAAGATGTTTTCATGCACATTTCCACTGCTTTTGTCAGCATGGGGCAGTCAAATCTAAATGTGCATATCTTAAGAGTCTGCCACCTCTCCCTCCTGGAGGCCTGATCTTGCCTCAGTCCCTCATTAAGAATGGTAAGGACATGGAAAGTGGCCCATATGGTGGTTATTACATCAAGCTAACTGTCTGTTGGTAATCAGCTGCCAGGATATGGCTGGAGAACGGCCAGAGCTTCACTGATAGCTGGCCTGAGCAGTACCGCAGAGGGACAGAGCCAAATAAATTAGAAATGGTGATCAGGGCTTATCTATGAATGACAGAATATTAATCATTACATCAACTCTTTAGCCCATTAAATTTCACAGATTTGTTGCATGTTATTATTCAGTGATTACATTTAACATGGTGGAACTGGTTTGACTTGTTCTTAAGTTATAGAAGTGAGGAGTAAAGGGTTAGAGTTGGGGTCCTTTAAGGGGTTAATAAGGCTAACTTTTAAAACTTTAGAATCCCAGGCTTCTTAAATTCTAAGGCCTATTATTCAATAATTACATGGAGCACACTGAGTTATTTTTAGGTTACATGTGTCTCATAAAAGTTTTATGTATTGTACAATATTTAATATTTCATTTCATTCTAAATTCATGTGTGTTTGGACTGTATTATCAACCAAGACATAACTCTCTGAGGATGATGGTAGAGAAAAACGTTTACATGCACACGTTTAGCTATTTTATATTTTTAAAGCTATTTGTAGCAGTTGCAGTTAAGTAATTCTGAAATCTGAGGCTGCTGCAACCCCCTCAGCACCCCCAATTTCCACATCCAGGGTATGAAACCAGTGAAACAAAGAGAAAAATGGTGGGATATTTCTTTAAGACAAGAAAGGCCAAAATGCTAATTTTTTGCAAATTTTGAGATGTGATCATTTTAATCAAATAAAATCCTTATATCTACTATCCACTTTTCTACTAAACTACTTTTAGTATGGAATTTTTATCAAATCAATAATAAAAAGCACAACAGTTCTGAGTTTTGTTTTGACTTCATAAGGTCATTATTAGTCACTTTGACCATACACATTGGACTGTGCTTTGTCTGTGAGGGATCTTTTTTTTGTATTATTTCAGTGGGTTGGATGTTATTTTGGCAGCATTTATTCAGTAGACTACTCACCTCATCTGATTTAACCCACAAAATATGTGGAAAGAACTGGCAAATAGTTTACAAAGTATAATCCAGAACAGAATGAAGCACAATATGATGGAATAGACTTGACTGTTTAGGCCAGGGGTCAGCAGTTCAGACGTTGAGAAGAGTCAAAATCAAACCACCTTGGGAGCCACAACATTTTATGTCCATTTTTATTGCAGTAACGTTTTGCCAGCTGGCTGACTTACTTTGCTCTGCTTTAGCCACTTTTCTTGTGTCTCTGGCAGTAAAATGTCTCTCAATGCTTGACTTTTTATGAGGCTCAGCTTATTTACCTTATTCAAAAGTCAGCTTCTTATTCACCAGTTTGTTGTTCGAATTTTACTGTTCTACCTTTAATGGTGCCTGAGGTGCCAGAATGTAACTGTTTAAGGTGGAACAGAAAATTCGAAAAAGAAGAGGGCGAATCAGAAGCTGATTGAAGCTTTGCAACTTTTTAGTGTTTGACAGTTTTTTGTTGCAGATTAAACGTATCAGGAAACCAGCTGGAGTCCTTATAAATGAAAATAAGTCCATTCGTCTACAAATGATCTATGTTAGTCTTAAATCTTTGCCTTTTTTTAGCTATTAGTAGGCAAGATTGTTTTTGTTGCTATGGTGACCTGCACTTTGCACACCAACTTGTTTTACTGCAAAGGAGGGTTTTTCCCCTAAAAATCCAATTTTGCTGTGGAGCCGCAACAGGGCAGTAAAAGAGACACATGTTGCCAACCCCTGGTTTGGGCTGTGGCATACAAACTGCTCAAATATATTTGGTTGGCAACAAATGGTGAACAGGATGCTGTATCTGGACAGTGATGAGACTTGAACACTTTAGCAGTGATCAGGAGAGACTGAGGTGATGAAGATGTGATGTTTCTCGTCTTCATCTAAGGAAGACGAGAAACATCACATTTTCGCACATTCCAAATGACCTTTATGGCCTTTCTAGTAGTTATGGGATGAGGTCTTTCTCGTTTTAAAGGGCAAACTATATTGTTTTTGTTCTGATTATGGAACTGAATACACACAACAAAAACAAGAAACAGTATTAATGGCCTTCATGTGGTAAAATAAAACACAATTTCAAATAAAGTGTTTGGAGAGCTGGCCAATTGTTGAATGTTATTCAAAAGCTGATATTAAACCATATGTGTGAAATGTGAGGGAGACTCCAAATCTCCAAATTTCGCAAGAACATCTCGTTATCATTCACATGCACGTCGCCTAAAAATTAGCCCGCCAACCTGCAATGTAATCATCATCTCAGAGTAACGCTAATTATGTGCTCTGATTTCACTGCTGATTCCTACAGTGTCTGCACCAGATGATCCCCAACTTGCCCGCCTCATCTCAGTTCTATTGCCAATTGCATTACGCAATGACTCTCCATTACTCGCACCAGGAAAACGGCTCACTACATTCTGAGACAGCCACTAATTAAGAGGACAGTTTTACAGCTCTGTAGTAGATGTTGTAGTATCAGCCTCACTGAGCTGGAGGTTTTTGCAACATCACTCTAATCTCAGTCTCCGAAATGAAAATAACTGAAATTAAGCTTCTTCATAGGGTGAGATGGAGCTCTTTAACCTCTTACATACATTTTTCATTTTACATTTTAGCCCCCCTAAAAAAACATATCAAGAAAACACAAAGCATCTTTTGTATGTCTTAAAAGAATACTCGAGGGGGGTTTCAACCTAATTTCTAAATGCTGCACTTGTAGTAAATGGTCGATTGTGGACACTACAGGTTACCTACAGCAATTACCAGAAGTAGAGAATACCCACTGAGCCAAAACATACTTCTAATATAAGCTAATGCATAGATGAATTCCATCAGTAAACATTTGTGAAAATCACATATTTTTAAATACTCCAACAGTCATAAATTCAGTTTTCAGATTTTCTTTTCCATAAAGAAGAATTCAAATCACATGGTCACATACAATATATTTCCAAAAGTATTCGCTCGTCTGCCTTCACACGCATATGAACTCGAATGACATCCCATTCTTAATCCATAGGGTTTAATATGATGTCAGCCCACACTTCGCAGCTGTAACAGCTTCAACTGTTCTGGGAAAGCTTTCCGCAAGGGTTAGGAGTGTGACTATAGGAATTTCTGACCATTCTTCCAGAAGCACATTTATAAGGTCAGACACTGATGTTGGACGAAAAGGCCTGGCTCGCAGTCTCCGCTGTAATCCATCCCAAAGGTGTTCTATTGGGTGGAGGACAGGACTCTGTGCAAGCCAGTCAAGTTCTTCCACACTAAACTCGCTCGTCCATGTCTACATGGACCTTGCTTTGTGCACTGGTGTGCAGTCATTTTGGCACAGGAATATCCCCAAACTGTTTCCACAAAGTTGGGAGCATGAAATGGTCCAAAATCTCTTGGTCTGCTGAAGCATTAAGAATTCCTTTCACTGGAACTAAGGGTCGAGCCCAACTCCTGAAAAACAACACCACACCATAATCCCCCCTCCACCAAACTTTACACTTAGCACAATGCAGTCAGACAAGTACTGTTCTCCTGGCAACCTCCAAATCCAGACTCGTCCATCCGATTGCCAGACGGAGAAGCATAATTCATCACTTCAGAGAACACGTCTCCACTGCTCTGGAGTCCGGTGGTGGCGCTTTACACCACTGCATTCAATGCTTTGCATTGCGCTTGGTGATGTAAGGCTTGGATGCAGCTGCTCAGCCTTAGAAACTCATTCCATGAAGATGTCTACGCTGTTCTTGAGTTAATCTGAAGGACACATGAAGTTTGGAGGTCTGTAGTGATTGACTCTGCAGAAAGTTGGTGACCTCTGCACACTATGCACCTCAGCATCTGCTGACCCTGCTCTGTCATTTTACATGGCCTACCACTTCATGGCTGAGTTGCTGTCATTCCCAATCACTTCCACTTTGTTATAATACCACTGACAGTGGACTGTGGAATATTTAGTAATGAGGAAATTTCATGACTGGACTGGTTACACAGGCGGCATCCTATCATGGTACCATCCTGGAATTCACTGAGCTCCTGAGAGCGACTCATTCTTTCACTAATGTTTGTAGTAGCAGTCTGCATGCCTAGGTGTTTGGTTTGATACACATGTGGCCATTAAAGTGATTGGAACACCTGAATTCAATGATTTGGATGGGTGAGTAAATACTTTTGGAAATATAGTGTATTTCAAAGGTTTATTCAAGATTTCAGCAACTGCCCAGTGACTTCTGTTATGAGTGAGTCTCAAATCAACAAGTGTTCACTTCTTTCACAATTACAGTTACATGAGTCATTCATTATCTTACAGTAATTATTGTGCTAATGTGGTGAAAGATGTCAATATACACATGTAAGTGACACATCAAACCACTGATTCACCCTGATTTCTCTGCTCTTTCTTCCTCTGGACAAACTTTATGCAAATAAACTTAAAATGAGCAAGCCAATTGTGAATATGTGACATGGTAACCAATTGTGTCACATCCAGAGCTGTGCTACACTCTTTGATTCAGTACTCAAATGCACACCAAGCAAGATATAATGATAGACAGATAGATATAATGGCTGAAAAAACCTACATGTTCAAAACATGGAATATTATCATGTTAGAGTTTAATAAGTTAAAGAAAATACAATATATGGCTGCTGAACGTGCTTGTGTTTTTGAGACACACCCTAACATTGGCCAACAGTTAGTGAGGGCATTGATTTGGGTGGCTGTAATGAAAATGCAGTGTTAGGTAAAACAACACATGGCTCCTGCAGATTTTGAAAATATCTAAATAAAACATTAGATAAAAATAAATATATCTTCTGCCTAAAATGCATTTATTTTAAAGTAATTTTGGTAACAGTTTCTATGAATGTTATGTTTGTAAGCATCTATAAACACATTCATAACATGTTATAATGCATTTATAAGGCATGATAAACATGGTTATAAATATTTACTAAATGCGTTATATGCTATATCCATGCTTATTACGCATTATGAATTGTTAACATAATGCATTATAAGTACTGTCCATAGCAAATAAAAGCTCATAAGTTGTATTTGTCTGCTCTAAGTAAAGTGAAGCATACTGTATTAAAGCCTCCTCCAGTGTTAAGAGTGAGGCTTCAACAAAGAATTTGCTGAAGAATTTACTGAAGACACAATAAAGCACATTAGAGGCTTCAAATGTCAGATTTTAAACTAGTGCAGCCATCTGTAGTGTTTGACTTATTGTGAGAAAGTCAATGTACAGCTTGGCACTACCTTAACACTGCATATACAACACTATACTGTTCAGAGCATCTGAATATTCAGGACTGAAGCCCCAAAGATGCAGTCCTAACAGCATCAGCAGGGACAGTTAAAATATTGGAAATCTTAGAGCGTTAATAAACTTTGTGTTTGTCTTTATGCTCTCCAAGCTTGAACTGACTTCTTTGGCACTGACAGTATGAATTGTTATCAACACTACTTATAATGCATTACATTAACAATTCATAATGCATAATTAACATGGCTAGAAAGTGTTACTGTCATTTTTATGATTAGTTTTAGCTGTTGCAATTCCAATCCTGAAATCTGGGTTTGCTGCAGCTCCCTCAGCACCCCCCTTCCTGCACCCCTGGGTCACCACCGAAGCAGCAGATAGAGACTAAATTGAAAAATGAAGTATAACAGCATTCCAGTAATAATGCATTGGAACAATGTATTACTCCTTATATGGCCTATACACCACCAACTGGAACTGATGCTGGATGCAGTATAGCACAGATAATAATGCACACAGCTAATACACACAGCACATTCCAATGCCCAGAGTGTCTGTCCAGTATATGTTACTGGTGGATTAGTCATTGATAACACTTTATAATAACAGATTTCTGTAAATAGAATCTTAATCATTATCTAATAGTTTGTTATGACTGTTAATAACAACAAAATCATTATGTTCTCAGCTTTCAAGATTTATGTATCTTCAATTCAAAATAATTAATAACTATTAAAGAAAATGGTGAAAAATTCAAGTTAATGCACATGTAACTATTACATAATTATTAAGTCAATGAAAAACTATCAGAGAATGACCGAGTACTTGTTTACTAGAGCTTGATATAATAAAGTGTTACCTAGCAATTATACCCCATTGTCTTTAATGATATTAACAACAAGACCATTTTGAGAAATTAATAATACTTGATGTTACATTAATGTAAACTAAAGTCTTTCTATTTTTATGCCTGAAAGTATTCATATCAGCTGGATGTTGTAGCTGTCCAAAAAATGCTGTATCTCCACTCTTTTATTTTATTTTTACATCATTTAAGCACAAACTGTCCTTCACATTGTCCATGATTTTTAATATGAATAAAGCAATAGAAATACTGCAACATTTGAATAAAATATCTTCAAATGAACTTGCCTTGAAAGTTAAGAATGTTCCTTACTTTTAACAGAAATTAATAGATTTTATTCTGAGCCATTTTGGTGCATTTCTGTTCTTCCATTCATTATGCAATTTTTATTATATACCAAATATAAAAGGCAGCTGCTGCACTCAAAAACATATAGAAAAATAAAAATTGAAAAAAAAATGGAGATACATGCTTTTTTGGACAATATGCAAGTTGGGAAGAGCAACAACTTGGAATTAAGCTTCTTAAGAATTCCTAGGCTTTAGAGAAGTCACTCAGTGTGATCTTCTCAATCCAGGCCTTTTTTTCAGAGTCTTCCATAGTTGCTTGTCTCTGTGTGAGATGTGGAAAGTCCTTTCTCTCCCCAAAACCCCCCAAAAATCATGAAGAATCTTCTCTCATTACTGTCTCCTCACATGGATCTCTCCAGTTCTTTATTTCAGCTGGGCTTTTAAGAAACGCTGTCAATTCTGCATTATCAGACTACTTTTCACTACCCAGAGCTCCTCTCGCCTCATCTTTTTCACATGAGCAGGAACATTGCAGAATGTGACATTGCACTGTAGGTGACATTAGGTTAAATCTGGAGGTGTGCTTTCTCACAGTGCACTGTGCTGAACTGTTGCCTCTACTGAACACAGCATTCCTCTCTTTCTTTTAGCTGTTTGAATAGGGAGCTGGGCAGAGCTGCTCTCTGCAATAACACTTACACCAACCAACTGTCTGTGTGTGGGGAGGGTTAAAATGCTTTTTCTCAAGACTTCTGCAAAACACATGTGACTCCCATGTCATGTGTTTTAGCCAAAGTAAGCAAGACTCAAAGCTGCTAAAAAAATGCCTAAAATAAGCCACACTGGAAAAAAATAAGTTGTCTTGGCAAGTGAAAGCATCTTAAATGTAGACAATATATCAAATATTTCTTATTAGGGAATCCTTTTGACAGATTTATATGAGTATTCAAACTTCTTTTAGACAGTTTTTAAATGATTTTATCAAGTGAAATTATCCTACCCCACTGAATAACAATTAAAAACGAACCTTAAAACATTATTTCTGGGGTTATTCTTTACAATGGCCACTGGAACTGCAGGGCGAGGGTGCATATGTCCCACCGCTTTTCAAAGTACTGGAGCAATGCCAAAGTCCAGGATGCTTGCATCAAAAATGTGGTAACATTTATTTGAAAGCTACCTACTTAAAAACTTATATAACATGAATTAGCATTGAATAACATATTTATGAAGGAATGCTTCAATTTTTATCAACAGCTTATGCCAGGAATTGCAAGAGAACCTTTAACTAAAGTTACAGACATTTGTTTCATTTATAACAAGCTTATAATGAGTCCTGTGGCAGACTCTGAAGCACTCTTATATTAACATCTGCCAAAAGAAAGTATCAAAATAATATTTTTTAATAGATTACATAGCATTACATTATTTTATGAATGTTTAAGGCCCTTTATGTCAACATAGTATATGAGAAGATACATAATACACAATGCCACAATGCCACCTTGCTATTACTGACATGTATGTGTTATGTAAGTGTTATGTTGCCTTACAAATGCTGTCCATCAAAGTGTTACCATTTCTTGGAAATAAAATTGTTGAAAAATCTTAAATTGTCATAATGAGCATATTGCTCTGGTGTTATTCAGTTTACACCAGCTTGCTATTAAGTTCCACATTGACTACAAGGTCTTGCTAATGACATTTAAAGCTTTTAATGGCCTCTAGCAGATCTCACTGATCTGCTGAAGAATTATAGCCTATCCAGACCACTGAGATAGGTCACTTACAGCTCAGTTGGTTGAAACTAGTTTTCCAATATAACTCCTAAACTCTTGAATAGCATTCCAAGTAATATTAATGATGCAACCTTGGTAGCCATGTTAAAATTATGGGCTGCTACAAGTGTAATTTGGAAATGGTTAAGCACTGACACACATATGAAGCATAATAAGGTAATAATATTGTGAAATGGACAGATTGACATGCTAGAAGAACCATGAATCAGTATCTACAGTTAAAGAAGTGTTTCAGGGGAATTCCATGTCCTGAATAATGTCTTAGCTTAGCGAAACAGGTGATTCAGAGCCACTGTTAAATCAGGCTCAACATCTCTAAGTCATAGGTACATTCACTGATTCATTCATTAGTAATACTGTATTTATAGCTCCATAAACAAACCTCTAATTGTGAGAAGATTCACAGGTCTATTTCCAGATAGAAAAACCAAATGCAGTGAATAGCCACAGAATAAATTCTCGCTGTATTGGAAATGATCCCCAGTCACTATTCACTGCATTAGAAAATCAGGAACTCTAAGTAGAACACTGTTATTAGTGATTCAGGCAGACAGTTTGGTACAATAGTGTTACACGGGTTTGCTAATCAGTCTGTTACAGCAATCATATGATGCAGAGCATTAGGGTTTGTTGGGGTACATCAAGTGGTATGGTATGTGTCTGGGTACAGTACATGTTGCAATGTATTACTTTTGTGTTGCTGGTCTATTCAAACATTATTACTTGTTACATGTTTAATTACATAGTAATGTAGTGAATTACTTTTCCATTCAGTTTACATTCTGTATCAACAGGAGTAAGTCACTTTGTATCAATGTCAAATGATTGTTACAAATACATAAATTATAATTTTTCTTTCTGTATATACTGCAAAATGTACAGCAAAGACTAAGTTATATTCACACCTTATTTGCCACATGATGCTACTGTCTAGCATTTAGATATTCTCTTTGAACATGAAAAGATTTCTATAAGGCTACATGAGTATTTTAAAAACCTTAGTGGTAGGTTTTCCTCTTATCAGATGATTTTGTGTTCAACATTAGTCCTTATAGCACTGTTTTTGGGATTTGGATTGAGTATCATTTTGCTTTGGTTTGCTTCAGTCAAAGTATTTATTTGACTTCAATAGAACTTTTTTAGGTTAAATTGTATAGTCATGTTTAATGGTGTTCTATGCAGTGTTTGGGGGGGGGATAACATAGTACAAAGTAGCATGTTACATTAATGTGATTACCTGTAACAGAATAATGCAATCACAGTTTTAATTCATGTAATCACATTACAGGTACTGACTAAAGCCCTATTTTAGCAGGATTAGTATTACCTGTGAATGTGCTGCAATTGAATGTGCTATGTCCATATTGTTTACAGGTCATATAAAGTTCAAGTAATAATTCTGGAGTGAATTACTTTCTATATTTTTCCAAATTCTGAGCTCCTCAGTAATAGTAGTCCTGCGTGAACCGACATCCCAGTCATGTATATTCAAAACATCTACAAAATGGATGAGGCTGAAATAGGCTTCCTGTTTGACAACCTCTTGTTCAAATTTTCCCATTCCACCTCAAATAGTGCAGCATTTAAAAATTCTTATCCTAAAAATTCAAGCAAAAAGCTGTCAAATGAAAAGTGTACTTCAGCTTTGGAGAAAACTTTAGATTTTTTCTTGTGCCCTGAACACGAGGGGCCTTATTCACCAATATCATTGTTATCTTAAATTTGTTCTTGAGAAAGGTTCTAAGGAAAAGTCTACATCAGATGCATAACATGTTCTTAAACCACAGAATTGTTTACCCTTCTGTGCCCTTGAATGTGAACAAACCCCATATAAGAAAACATTTGTAAATGTCAGAATATTAAGAACAGTTGGTGAATGAAGCCCAAGGCTATCAGTCAAAATGGAGCTTTATTTGACACTTAATTCTCAAGTTCATGACAAAGGCTACTGAAATCCACAACATTTTTAGTATTATGGGTAGATGGATTTGGCGAAGGTAAATGAATTTCATGAAAACACTCCTCACAAGGCAGTGCATTTTCTGTCTTGTTGGATGGCATTTATTAAGTTAAATGGACCTACACCACTAGCCTAATGCTGGTCTATCTGCCAGTTAGCTGCACTTTATGCTATTATTTTTGGGAACTGTGGCGTTGTCACAAAATGCTGAGGTTAACATCTATGAAATTGTGTTTTGATCTGGGTTATTTGGTATAATTTGGGGAAATTACAGAGATTTTTTTATCCAACCCACACATAACTACACATTTAAAACTAATCCTGCTCAAGTAGGGCTTTGGTGAAAATGTTACTACTTGTGATACTCATGTGTCTCAAACAGAGCAATATAAATTATGCACACTGGAAGGGCCCACATGTTCATTTTTGTTATATTTTTTACTCTCAACCCCTGGGTCTTTCTGTGACCCTGTCTTTAGGACTGATAGATCTAAATGAGCTCTGTTCTGATTAGCTACCCTGTACCTAGTTTGAAGAGGATTCCAGACTGTAACACTCCTTATAACTTCAGTGTGAATGAGCAGAGCTAAACTGCTGTAGGCTGAACAAGTGGATGAATGTTATTGTGGTTTTCATGATATCACGGAAACATTGAATTCTAAACAGGCTGTTTTTGCATCTTAGTTTCCATATATGGATGGTATGCACTGGAGAGCAAACAATTCATTTTGAAACTTTGTTTACATGCTATATTAACTATTTTATCACCAACAATTGAGAAAAACATGTTTTTCTATGATATGGGCACTTTAAATATGAAACATAAATTTCCTCTATATAGATTATTTGTGTCTGTCTTTGTAATTTGCATAGCTGCATGTTGCCTGTGACAGCTGACTGTGCAACTTGGAATGTGAAAATTCAGAGTGAGTGCAGAAAAATTTGTAAACTTGGAGAACGATGTGTTGAAGTATCTAATTCTGCTAAAGTGCTGAAGGACAGAGACACATAGCCGCTCCTAAATATACTTGACCTTTTGTTCAGAAACAGCTCTCAATGTTTTACACTTTATTCTTAGATTTTATTTCAAGGCAGCTGGTTTTATTTTTACTGTTTCTATTGGCCAGTTTCTAGGTTTGCAAACAGCTTCAACTGTTCATAATGTTCAGCAAGCATATCTACCCATGTTTTGATAAATGTCTGCAATAGTGACAGGCCTTTTATATGATATGTATTGTGATTAGCTATTTCTTTCTAAATAAAGTAATGAAATGGACTGTTGGGTTTTCTTTTATACTTTTCAGTTGGTACACTGAAGAGAGTAACTCAGAAGTAAAGTAGGAGAAGCAATTAGTAATTTGTAATGGATTACTTTGTTCTAGTAACTACACCAACACTGATCCCATACATATGCACACGTGCACACACAGACACACATGCAGTGTCTGCTTGCGTCACTCCCAGTCTGACAGTAACAGAAATGCCCACGCAGATTACAGCTGTCACAAACTTTTGATGAACTGAGCTCTTTTTTAGCCCTCGGGTTTGTGGCTGGGAGTTACGCTAAACCCTTTCCTCCTCATTATTCTGTATATCTGTCTACTTAATCCTATTTTCCTACTCACAGATTAGCTTCCAAGACACTGACGTTTCATCCCGAGGTCACCAAGCAATGTAAAAAATCAAACATCCATCTTAACACAGAAAAAATATAAAAACCAGCAATTTGCAGCTGCTGAAGGATGATCATGGATGTCATGCACAGTTAACAAACTACTTCATGCTGCAAACAGAAAGACTACTGGACCCTAAAAATGTCATGTTCTGTTATGCTAAATGACACAAGACCAAAAGTCTTGCAAGATGGGATTCAGTGTGCTGTATCTAGGCCATTCATTTTACATTGCATTGTAGCGATGGCTAAATGCTAAAAAAAACAAACAAAAAAAAAAACAGTAGGAGCACTAAAATAAAACACGTTTAATTTTACAGTCAACAACATGCAAAGGAGGGTCTAAGCTGTTTTTGCCAATGGGAAAAATGAATGGAGCCTTTAAACATCTCCTCCAGAGTTGATACATATGGTCTACATTTTCCAAGGTGTTTGACTGGGTTCTATGAATAAAAAAGTCATTAAGGAGTCAAAATATGAGTACTGCAAGCTAACATTCCTCACAGAAAAAAACCCTGTGCAAACCAGCAAGATCTGGTCTTTTGGACCCATTTTCAATCTCAACCAAAATAAAAAATGATGTGATTTCTTATTATTTCAACCCCAGATTATTTTTCTCATTTTGTGTGAAGAACATATAAAATAACACATTTTCAGTGACTTCATACAGTACACCCCCTACACATGTACACATGTAGTGTTGGGTGAACCTGCGGGGAATAAACATGTGGAGGTGCTGTGTCCCTTCACTCTGTTCTCCTTCTACATGGCCTGCTGTCAGTGT
Organism: Pygocentrus nattereri; assembly: GCF_015220715.1. Taxonomy (NCBI): domain Eukaryota; kingdom Metazoa; phylum Chordata; class Actinopteri; order Characiformes; family Serrasalmidae; genus Pygocentrus; species Pygocentrus nattereri. The sequence continues at coordinate 38,435,436 of NC_051211.1, read as the reverse complement.
GTGTGTGTCTATATGTTTGTATATGTGTGCATGTGTGTGAGACTGGACAACATGGACAGGCTGCTGACTAGCTACAGCTGCTAAAGGAGAACCCTACACTGGCCATTGTGATATTAAAAACATCTGGTATTTTTTCCTGAATTGTTATGATTATGATTTAAAAATAAACAATGATGTGATGGGTCCACCGGACCAAAACATCAACACCATGCAAGGGTTAATATTTGCAATTCCTTCTGGCAGAAAATAGTTTCAACAACTGTAGTTACTTAGCAGTCCATGGTCAACGGAATGATAGTTATAGTGAAACATACATGCAGTTATCAGATATAAGTCTGCTTTGAAGTACAAAGTTGGTAGTAGTTTTCCTGGGGGTAGAACTGCTTTCAAGTGCAGATCAGGTGGTAGTTTTGCTTAAGGAGCAACTGGTTCACGCAACTTGTCATATTCATGTGGTTCATGTCAGAAGTAAACAAAAAACTTGTAAGTTGTGAAGTGAATGTTGTAGTTTCATAGGTGCAGATCGAGGGGGAGATGGGGGGTGTGCCCCTCCCTACTTTTTGTAATAATGTGAGATCATTTTGGGGGTCACAGGGTGGTTGTTGAAAACATATATAGCTCACTTGCAAAAGAGCTGTCTATCAGTTATTGTATATCTGCCAATTCTATTTAAAAACTCAAATTATATAAACAGTTCATTTAAGTAACGACATAAAATAAAAAAGCTGTAATTGATAGTTTAGCCTTTCATTATTATTAATATTCCTTCTTTTCTTTTTATTTATCATCATTTCTGTCATTATTCAGGCATTTTAATAAAATAGTTATAGAAACATGCAAATTAGACTAAGAATTTTAGTGACACATTGGACAGAAAAAAATGCCATCATAATTGGTATAAAAAATGTCTATACTGAATGTTATACTATTATTCCTGTTCAAATATTCATTGTTTTTGTTTTTTAATATTGACATATAACGTATGCCACTTACATTTAAATTGTGTATGTAAGCCATAGTCTCTTGACGTTGCTTCTCCCAACCTAATCTGTGCTAAAAGTATGTAGTTTATTGGCTAGTATATAGCTAGCACCTGTCAGTTTTGTGATATTTCACAGGAGGTTTAGAACTCAAATAAAAATTAAGCAAAATCTGGGTTAAAGTTACTATTACCATCGATTACCACTGGAACAGTATTATTTTATTACTTTCTGTTAATGGACTGGTTGCTTTTTTCCTTGATGAGTGGTAAAATCATCATCATTGATCATCACAGTTTGGCCAGTTTGCATGGCATTGAACTTTTGATCTACCCATCTTTATCATTTCACTTCGAAGGGTGTCATTGGCTTCATCTGGTGCCTCCCTACTTGAAAGTAGTATTAGTTTGCAGCATAACTCAACTTGCTTGTTCATGTGGTATATGTGAGGAATAAACAAACACGTGGATATTGTTTGGTGATGGTTGTTGTACAGATGTTTCTGAACACACATGTTGCAGGAATAAATAGTAGATTTAGTGTATGTAATCACTTTGTATTTAAAAATAAAAATTAATTAGTAATTATTTGACCATTACCATTAATTATCATTTGTGCAGAGCTGTTCAATTACTTTCTACTGATGAACTGTTTGATTCTTTCCTCTTCCTTATATCAGTCATTTCTGTTGTGCAAATGAAAATTTCCACTTTATCAAACCAATTTTGTGACATTTGTCATTAGATTGCAGCCTAAATCTGGTGGTTGGTGTAGTGTAATGGGTAACACCTCTGCTTTCTACGGTGTAGACTGGGGTTCAATCCCCCTCTGGGTAAACACCCTACACTATACCAATAAGCGTCCTTGGGCAAGACTCCTAACACTACCTTGACCTACCTGTGTAAAATAATCAAATTGTAAGCCGCTCTGGATAAGAATGTCTTCCAAAAATAAAAGAAATTAGCAAACATTGCTAGAACAATAACATTGTTATGCAATGCCATAAAACAGTATGTTATGTAATAGCAAAAGAACAAATGCAGGTATTTGACAAGAGAGATGAGAAAGTCCATTTTTAAGAGCTTGAGTCTCAACACTGAATTAGTGGCTGCAATGAGCCTGTTTTGCACTGCACGTCTTTTCAAAATGGGGTTGTAGGCTTGATATTCTCGAGTCATACTTAATATTAAGGTTAGATCTGTACTTTGTTTTCTGTGAGACTACATCAGAAAAAGTAGGCTTTGTCGTATTTTAGTGGTCTTATGTAGATGATTAATAAACCCTGAACAGATTATCAGTAACACATTAACAACATAGTAGCTGTAGTGCAGCATCTGAGTACAGGTAAGTATCTTGATGTACTGCTGATACATTACTTACAGTAAGTAGATGTACTGTTGATATTTCACATGCAGTAGACTTAGCATGTTACTGCCATTAAGCAAAGTCTTTTGCTATCCAACCTTACCCAAACCCCAACTCTCACCCTGGCCTTCATCCTAACCTTAACCACAACCCAGACCTAATCCTAAGCCTCACCCTGGCCCTAAATTTGAGCCTAAACTCAATATAACCCTCACCCTGACCCTATCCTAGCCCTAACCTTAACCAAAGCCTAATCCAGTTAAACTCCACTTTGTGTCTCTAACAGCTTGTTGGGGATGTTGAGATGGTCTGTATTAGACCTGTTACATGTTCAGTGACCTCTCAGGTTAACATCTACAAATAGAAACCTAGACCCTCCAACTAAAGATAAACAACTGAATTCAACAGATTATAAACAAATTTTCTTGAGAGGGTTAATTAAAAGTCTCCTGGTAACCTAATAAATGTATTCACGGCTGCTACATCATTGATATGTTGTTAATGAGAGTCTGTTGAGTGTTTATTTAATGTAAAAAGGACTGCTCATAATAAAGTGTTACCAAACTTTTGATGTACTCATCTTCTTCATCTGACCTTGAAGGCAGTTCATTTGGTGTCTTCTGTTTCCTCATTGGAAACTTGTTTTTCTAAGAAAAACAAGACAACTTGAAAGCAGCATAACAACACTGGTAGAATGTCAACGTCTCAGATCGTGTGGTCAGAAGTGACTGTTGTGTAAAGGTAAAATACAGTTCGGCCTGCTAAGCGTTCCTGTACTTGTGCTCACCGTGGAGAAGGCTTTCTTTATAGTGTGCTGGGAGTATTAAGTGGAGCAGTGCTTCTTGTGTTAATCTCACTGATGGAAAGGCTCAAACTGCCTTGACTGGAAGTCTTATCCTCGCTTCATATGGAAGCGCTCGAAGCAGTGAGCAAACAATGCAAGGGTTTCTTACATAAGCTGCCTTCATCTCTGCCCACAGATGCAGCCCTCACTGCTGTTCGCAAAAAAAGCAGAGGGGCATTCAATTAGGAAAAGGAAAAAGTCATTTTTAAATCACATTGAGATCCCTGTGATACTGGCCAAGGCATTTTCAAGGTTAGCACAGTGTTAAAAAAGGAAAAGAAATACAGATGCATTAATGCCATGCATTAAGTGAATAAATGATAGATTTCCAGTGTAACTACTGTAGTATAGTGGTGTTGTACTTTATTTATGTTTGGTCCGGGTTGAAATAGAATAGACTTGAGACCATATACTAGCTTAATTGTTCTATTACATGATATAAACCAAAAAAGTAACGCATTAAATTTACCTGATTCAAAATGATTTCCGCATGAATTGTCATGCATTCTGCGAAGGAGCTGGACTTCATCTCCCAGAGTGCTAGGGGAGACCACGTGATCGATCACGTGGTAGGGGACTCGGTCTTTGAAAACTCCAACCCCCAGGATTCTCGGACTGGTCACGTGGTTTCCCCATGCACCTATCAGCGCTCTCAGTCACCTGATTATTGAACTCCTTTCACCTGATGCTCATCCTCTACTAATATTCAAGCAGGGACTCAGGTTGAGAACCTTGTGAAGTATTGTTTAGATGATCACTGAGCGTTCCCTGATTCTGTTGTTCTGTGTGTTTCGTGTATCGAACCTTGGACGAGTTTTCCCATGTATGATTCGTGTTTTTGCCCCTTGGATACTGTTGCCCTTTTTTCGGATGGTTTCATGTTTTCAATTACTGGACTGGATCTTACACTGTGAGTTGTGTTTTACCCTTTGGACTGAGTGGCTAATTAAAATCACCGCATCTTATCTGCGAGCGTCTGCAAATCTGTCTGACCGTCACATGAATAAAATATACTACATCAAAAAATGTCTTTGTGTAGAAAAAGTGCACACATTTGCATCAAGTAAATTCATTGCATGCATTCGGTGTATTTTTTAATGGACTCTGAAACAGCAAAAGTAATTCAACTTCTTGCAAAGAACATTCACAACCTTGAGAGAATGCATAGCTGAAGTTATGTTTGTGGGTGTTCCACACAGTGCAAAGCAGATGGACACTGCGCTGTGGCCTTTGACCATTTGAGGCTTGAACTGTTGTCCCTTTTATCATCTTGTGGTTGTGTGTATTCATTCACAAACCTAAAAATATTTGCCTGCATGCATAATTCTTATGTAACATGAGGCAAGCGCTCTGAACAATCTGCATAACTGAGTATAAACACTTACAAGCAATATTTCAAATCCTTTCATAGCAGCATTTCTGAATAGTTACGTGGGGTTTTGTAAGGGGGTATTAGAGTGAAAGAGATGAGCTTTGCTTCAAATTGACCAGTTACCCAATAAGCCATGAGAAGGGACTATATGACCAATGCTGCAAACAACGTGAGACAGACAGCCTGTTAGTCACTGACGTCAATGTCAGCACGACTGCAGAAGGCAAGAATGTTCCCTTCACATGCTGCTTAGAGTTGGGGTGTGTGTATGTGTGGAAACACACTGACGAAAGCCTGTTTGGTTTATGGCGAATGGCTTTGTGTTACTGCTGGACTCTTTCCATTCAGTTATGATTGACTGTGTTTTACAGAGGAGGGTGAGAGCTGTGCAATGGTGGCAGAGCAGAGATATGAGAGATTTTATTATGAGCTTTTCTTTTTGATCCAAGTAATGACAAGTAATACCAGAGGTGTACCAATAGCAAAGCAGATGCTACTGAAAATCCAACTTAGTTGCTTTTACAGTGAAAATTGGTAATTTGGGTATTTCAAGGGTAGTTTTAGCAGACAGGAACCCTCAGAGCCTCCTAGGCTTCAGAGAAGGCCTGTTGTATTCTAGGAACTAAAAACTACTTGTATGTCACTGTTTTTTATTCAATAGAATCATTTGCTTTAAAATGCTGCAAACTGGCCAGTCACGAATTGTTTTCTCTGTGGTATCCAGGTAAATATAGCTAAGTGATTGGTTCAAAATTCTAAGTCACGTTTTTGATTTTCAAAAAAGTTCTAGATGCGACACTGAGTATCAATATGAGTGTCAGGTTTTTAAAAATGGGAAACAATCAAGGAAACTCTATACCAGGCCTTTCTATTGAAAGGCTCACTGTGAAACTGCTACAAGGTAAAAATGCTAATGTGTCTGTCACAAGCTTTGAGTGTAAAGTGGAATATCTAGCAGCATCAAATGTGTTTAATCTAGAACAGCCAAAAAATGTTCATGCATATCATCACAAACTATAAGTATCCCGTAGGGTTCTTGCAGAAGTTAGCGTCATAAAGGGGTTTTTGTCTACATGTTTTGATCAAACTGGTCACATTTATGGCTCGAACTGAAGGGTATTACTATTACCCCTATTACCTAGTTCATGACTCATTTGATACATTGTTGTTGTCATAACAAAACTTTTTTTTATGTATTTTTGTAGCAAACTTTATAAAAGTAAAACACACTTAACTTTCAGCTCTTCACTCTTAATTGGTCTTAACCATCATTAATTTTAATATATGAATCTGTTCTGATCTCTTTATTTTTTGGTGGCCAGTTTTTGAAGTAATTATCAGCCTTTTTTAATACGTGAAGCTCAACATGATTTTATAGGATTAGCCTCAACAGCATACTGTACAGCATTCTTCACTTCTGAAATATCCACGTATCTTGTTTTGGGGGGGGGCAGGGTACATCCTTGTTTGCTGTGTGTTTCGCAACAAATTCTTTTAAAACTTTTTTTTTTTTAAAAAAACCTTTTAAAACTTCAAACAGTATCAATGTGTAACGTGGAGAGAGGTAGCGGACGCGTGTGCGGAGGTAAGCAACTTTTATTGAGGGCAAATCCAAAATCAGGATCATAACATTCCAGGTTCATATAGCCAACACGGAGAGATTCAGGTACAGACATGACTGACAAACAAGAACTGAACAGAACAAAACATCCAACACAGCTAACAAAGATTCAAACAGGGCATGGACAAAGACCAGCAAACACAAAGGGCAAACACAGGGATTAAGTACACGCCAGGAAGATGAGGGACAGGTGAAAACAATCAGGGGCAGAGTTACAAAACAAGGGGCTGGACTAAACCAAAAAAAACACACATGGACAGGACTGGGAGGGGCCAATCATGACACAATGAACACGATTACCATGATTTTTCTGTATAGTTCAATTGCTGAGATGTAAACAGTGTCATTAAAAGTGCTATTTTAATTTTAGTTCATTGTACAGAAAGGGTGGTAATAAGAAACAGGGATCATGGTATAATGTAGCTGTTTCTTTACTATCCAGTATACTTAGATTTGTCTTCTGAGCTCTATATAATGATGATAATGGTAAAAAAGTGGTGAATCTGGTCTTTGGGGTGGCTGGTTTACCTTACAACACCCTGGAAGTACTCCTCCACTATGAATTTATTCCATAAAATACATTTTAGGCCAGAGTTTTCATAAATGTGTATTTTATAGTAAGTGTTAAGCAGCAGGCACCAAATTCATCATCACTTTGGGGAATAAATGTAAGTCTGGTTCTTATCACCACCACTATGGAGAGTTCTGTCTGTTTTTCTACACTGGCACATTTTATATCCACTCTGAATGACTTTGTTCGCATCTTGATGGTTAGCCTGTTTTAATTATTTACTTCGGTTAATTATTGTCAAATTATTTAACTTTAAAGTATTTAACTTTGTCACAGATATTAATGAAAATTCTTGATATTGGTTAATGGGAAGCACAGTTAGCCCAAATATATATATATATATATATATATATACTGGGAGGGATGCATCCATACACACAAACATCTACAGAAAGCAGGTTGTCTCACTCCTGCTGGGCAGGTTCACACTCACACTCTCTCTTCCTGTCTTTCTTTTCTGCTCCGTCTTTAACACACGCTCATACGTCCACACAAACTAATCTCACTCCAGCTCTCTTCTCTCCCACACACATATGTACACACATACATACATGACCAGGTACAAACACACACACACACACACACACACACACACATACAGACTGGTGCAGAGAGACAGAGACACTCACTGTTTCTCTCCTTCATGCGTCCGCAGTGCCGTGCTAATGTTTATCCCCATAGCGTACAACTCTGTAGACAAGGATGGAGTGAGACAGGCCAGTGAGGAGAGAGGAAGGGAAGAGGGGGAGAGAGAGGGAGTTACAGTGAGAGTAAGGGGGAGTGAGTGAGTGAGAGAAGCTGGGGTTGAACAGCCACTTGCTGCTGTAGGCCTGGCCTCAATCAGGTCCTGAGTCATGCTCTTCATTTCTGTGCTGACAGGGACAATCCCGACAAAACAACTCAGTCTGAACTGCTCCAAATATGCTCTTACATGAAAGAGGTGGGGGCAATCCTTAGGAGTAAACCCTACTAGTGCAACACTTCTACACACAAACTCCTTGACAAACTGGCTTGACAAAACTATTGCTATGAAATCCCAGGTGGTTGCTAAGGTGGTGCTATTCAATTGCCATATATATATATATATATATATATATATATATATATAATTACATATATACTTGCATGTATGTGAGTCTGGATGTCTATCAAGGCGCAGTGTGAGAAATGGCCTTTGTGATTTGTGGCAGTTAGATTAGAATTTTTTTTTTCAACATTTCACCTTTGATTTCCTTTTTTTTTAAGTTTTCAGTGAACAGTGGGAAATATTTTTCTTGTTCATGTCCCCTGTTTGTCGAATGTCCACAGAGCAGAAGACACCCTTTGCCAACAGTTAAATTTTGCCATTAAGTTTATCTTGGCAGGAGCTACAGGTTATCTTATTTTAGGAGAGTCAGTAAGTTTCAGTGATTAGCTAGGTTAACATTATTTAATAGTAAGCTAATCATAAGTTAGCTAATTATTAGCTAATAGTAAGTTCCGTTGATGGGAGAATATATATAAGGTAAATTCTTCCTCAAAGTTGGTGTAGGTGATTTTATTGAAACCAGGAGGTGTAAACAAGTTTTTGAAATTCAACCTCCGTTTAAAGCCACATGGGACTAGTACACAATGGAGCTACATAAGTAGCTAGCTATATTGGCTACATAATTCAAGAAAATAATACATTTTACCATAAATCAAAAATAACATCTTTGCAACATCTCTGATCTTTAAAAAAAATTAATCTGCTTAGTTTATTTTATTAGCATTGCTAGGCCTACCATCCTGCTGCCCCTCGTTGTTTTTTCCAGTGTCTGTCTCCCCTTCATTTAAGTTGTCCTCATCCTGTGTCTCATCTGTTTCATTTTATTTTGGTCATTTTCTTGTCTGTCAAGCTCTCTCTTTCTCTCTCAACCTCATTTTGATAGTCAATTTCCTTTTGGTCATTCACACAAGTGTTTCCCCTAGACTTTTTTTAGGCACATACATGGTGTGATGAGATGCATGAATGGCCATAAAATCTTTAAAAGCCTAGAAATTTAGTGATTAACCTTGTGTAGCGTTCTGGTCTGTGGGACCCATTTTCAGTGTTTACCAAAAGAGAAAAATGATGTGATTTATTATTATTCCTCTGATTCCTTGGCCTTTGCTCATTTTCTGTGAAGAAAATATAAAATAACACATTTTCAATGACTTCACACTGTACACCCCCTACACATTTATATTACACATGTGCTGTTGGGTGAAACTGCATGGAATAAAACTGTGGAGGTCCTGTTCTCCTCCTACATGGCCTGCTATTAGTGTGTGTATGTGTGTGTAAGGGTGGACTACATGGACAGGCTGCTGACTGGCTACAGCTGCTAAAGGAGAATCCTTCGCTGGCCATTGGGGTTATTTTAAACATCTGGTAGTCTAAAAAAAATATTTATGACTGTATTGATTAAAAAAAACAGTAAAGTTGTGGGTCCACCAGACCACTGAGTAACAAAAACATGAACACTGCACAAGGGTTAAAGCCTTCTAAAGACTTGAGACAGACACAGCTATGTCACAATGCTGTATCAGTGATCAGACCTGTGCCAGACATGTGTATTTTTACATTTAAACATAGAGTGCATATCCTGAAAAACCGGACAAAACCTGAATGCTGTGAAGCAAACAGTAGTCTGCCAAGTACCTTCTCTCATCCAAGCCAGCTGCCCCATGATTATTACAGGGTAGGGAAAGTGCTGATTCGAATTCTTGCTGAAATCATGGTCTGACTCAAAGAAGAAAAAGTGAGAGTTCTTTCATGTTCTTTTCTCTTCAGCACTGCTGATTTGAGCTTTAGCATTTCTCTATGTCTGCCTGGTTTCTTTGTTGAAGCACATCTCTGGGCCCCCCTGAAGGGCCCTGCTGGCCCTGTCTCTGAGACACACACACACAGTGCTGCTTCAAAAACGCCAAACACATGCTGATGAATGCCACGACCTTAATGAAAGCTAGTACCCCAACAGCTAGCATTGTGCATACTGCATGCCTAAATCATCACGCACTTGTCTCGGACCATATAAAGTTGTTAAAGGATTTCAAGTAATTTACTAAAAAATGGAGAAAAATTCATTGCTCAGCTAAACACAGCAACTATCTTGACGCTTGAATTTTGTCTGTGCTGCCCAGTTCTACTGACAACAATGGTGCTGCATAAAGAGGAGGAAAAACTCTTTGTGGTCATAGGAGGGTAAGGTGACATCAGCTAATTAACACAGACGTGAACAGAGGTGGACGAAGAACACAAATCATGTACTTGAGTTAAAGTAGAGACACCCAAGGTAAAATATCACTCCATTAAAATTAGAAGTCCTTACTCTAGACCTCCACTTGAGTAAAAGTTCAAAAGTATTTGCCTTCAAATGTACTTAAGTATCGAAAGTAAAAGTATTAAAAGATTAATTATGGCTCTGATGTCCTGTTATCAGTTTTATAACATGACTCGCTTCATGAACTCATTTCAGGTAAAAATCCTCCAGTGTCTCTCTTGGTAAACCAGGCTTATAATAGAACATCATTAATTAGTGACGCTGACGTCTATTAAAATGATCATAAGCACAAAACACTGAAGGCAAACAGTTTCCATCAGGGAGAACCGAGTGGCTCTGAAATCACTTTTACAAACGAGCAAAGTTTAAGTTTAGTTTCAGATTTCTCAAAATGTAGTGAAGTAAAAAGTCAGATATTTGACTTTGAAATGTAGTGGAGTGAAAGTAAAAAGTCGCTCAAAATGCAAATACTTAAATAAAATACAGATACACAAAAAAAAACTACTTAAGTACAGTAACTAATTATATTTACTTAGTTACTGTCCACCACTGGACGTGAACAATTTTAGCCTTTAGATAACTTCTGCTAATGTTAACAGACGAGAGATAAACAGTCATCTCACTGGCAGAGCAGCAAAAAGACGGGTATAGCTTTGCTACTCTTAATGATTAATGATGTTTGAATGGAGAAACATTAACGTTAATTATAAAACTGAATGTCATTGGTTGGAAAACTATGTCATGTTTCGATAGACACGATTTTGTAAGTTTGCTATTGCAATTAGTGTCCCCAGTTCCAGTCCTGCAACCCTTGCACTGCATAATTTTGGTTGTGCTGGTTAAAATATTGTATATTATTAGCTAATGAATCCCTTCTTGAGCTGAACGAGGTGTGTACAGCAGAGAAAAACACTAAACTATATAGTGCAGGGGCTCCAAGCCTGGAGTTTGAATACACTGATTTAAAAGTCTGTGTAGTCTACCTTCATTCTTGGCTTCTGTCGCGTCTTGCAGGTGAATGATTCACAAAGCACAGCAAATTGAAGGCATTGTGCTAGCACAGTCACTCCCTGATTCGGTTTTCAAAATGGTGGCAACTATACAGTGTGACATCACATGAAATGCAAGAATAGGCCAAACGCAGTTCTTTAAAGATAAGAATAAGTCACTGAGTCCTCAAAAAAGGGCATAGAAAATCTTGCACATATAAAGAGTACAGGGGATCTTGTATTCTGTGACAATTGTGTGACATCCTCACCCTATCAGGTAAAAACTGGAGGATTAATAGCATCCCAGAGGGAGAGGGAGGAAACATTAAAACATGACTTAATTCATTAATGTCAGTTAAATACATAAGAGATTATGTCAGATTTTGGCACAAGGTATTTAGGGCACTTTTTGATAAAAAACAAAGCCACTTTTTTCTGCCAGCTGTAGCATATAACAGCAGGAAACAGCGTAGGATGATCAAGGACAGCACAGCTAATTCACCACTGATACACATAAAAAATAATATCTGATAGTTGAGGAACATCTCAATAGTCACCATGCAAGGTTTTGTATTTGGGCCTGAATGCTTTACTTCAGGTAGTTAACAGCTTAACTAAACATTGTAATAAGCATTTCCATGCAGATGAACATATCATTTTGCCTCCTCTTCTTCAATGTGGATGTCACATTGACAATGACAATTGCTATTGAATAAGACATTATGCCTTATGGACATTGACAGCCTTATAGGCTGGTCATATTTGGCTATATTCTTATGCATTTGGCAGACAATCCTATTCAGACAGACTTACATTTTAATCATGTTGCAGATGTAGGCGAATTAGCAGTCTTGCCCAAGGACTCTTACAAGTATATGTGGTGGGCTTGCTCATGAAGGGAATTGAACCACTATTTCTTATGGCAAAACCCTCTGTGAATCTACAATGTTACAGCAAAAAAAATATTCATACGTTTTAACTTCACTGGTATCTGGAAACAATGGTGTCTTATGCTTTCTCAAGACTGGGGTCTTAGACTCTCTAAAGTAGCTTAATTCCTTTTCCATCCTAAAATCAAACACAAACTAACATATTACTTCACATTTTAAAAGTTCAAATTTGATCAAATCCATGTTTCCTACACCTTTTTGCTTGTTTGGCAGTATGAAATGTTAGAAGTGGCACAATACCACTGTTTTCTTTGATACCAACACCAATATGGAAAAATATGGACTCTTCTTTCTGGGAAAGGTTGTCATCAAATTTATACACAAAACTTCTAAATAAATCAAAGGGAAAGTTACTTTATCTATTTGTTTGATGATTTGTTGTTAAGGCCATAAACATTTAATGTTTAGCCATTTTGGGCCCTTTTTGCCCAGGAGTATATGTTAAATGTTTAATTTTATGTTTAATATGTTAAATTCAACAAATATTTAAAAATGTGTGAAAGTTCTCTGTAGAGGATGTGTTCACTTATTTTCACTTAAAAAATCAACAACATGTATAATTTACTAGGGGCCTAAACGTTTGCAAACAACTGTGGCAAAACCAAAGTCACTGTCACCTTCTAGGACTAATCATAAGAATTGCTATTCAGTAGCTGCTACATTTTCAATATCTAAATACTTGCAAGAGTGAAGAATTGAAGTGTACAAAACTTAAATGTTTGAGCAGGATAACCACAATATTTACTGCAAACAAACCTAAAATATGATTTCATGTATTAAGGTATGCATTAGGTCAAGGGTAAAGTCTCCTCTAGAGACTAAAATGTGTAACAGTTCTTCCGACACCTGCCCCAGGACAGCAGCGTGAGCTTTTATGAACTCATGTGTGGCGTCCCCTCTTCCATAAGTGTGCTGCAACGCTCACATGGATTTTTTACTCTCCTTTAAGGAGCACTGATTTCATTAAGCCGCATTTGATCTGTGCACCTTCCTCTATGCAGGCCGTAATGCTGCAAGAAGACAAGCGCTGTCGCTTTGAACATGCGCAAACCGTTCCCCAAGGGTGTCCTGTCTGCAAACAGATTACCAAGATGTCATTATGCGCCAGTCACTCTCTTAGTCACCCACAACCTTTTTCTCTGTTGACAGCGTTTGAAATTCAAATTACACGAATGTGCCCAAGGCCACTCAGTCAAGACTGGGAAAAACACTGAGCACAAGTGGCTTTGGCTAACTTCACAACTTTACTACCAATCAACACACTGGAACAGATGTACATTTAAAGGTCCCTTTAACTCATTTGAATCCTTTGTCAGAGGAGTTGCGGTCCATGTATGCACACATTGGTGAGAGTGAAGTGTTGTATCAGAGTATAGAACTTTTGTGATATTTAAACAGTGATATTGTGTATCACTGTATAAAAGATGCACAATTCGTCCCTTATTGTTGGATGCACTGTGATTGTTTCCAAGTGGGTGCGTGAGCTCATTTAGAGTGCAGTTCGGAGCAGCTGATGTGCGACTTATATTGTTTACATTTATTTGTTTTCTTGCTCAGCTTTGTTACATCACAGCAATAAGAAATCACGTTATTTATGAAGAAGAGCAGATTGAACAGCAGAAACAGGCACACTTTTGCATCATCTTTTAAGTTAAAGGTGAACTTAAAACACACTTTTAGCAGATGTCAGTCCACAGCTGCAGACTACTGAAGTGCTTGAAGGTCCCACATAAACAAAAACAAAAAACAAACAAACAAAAAAACATTAAACAAAATAACTATTCAGACATTTTTACATATTTTACATATTTACGAGAATTATAATATGATCTATTTACACATTTGGAAGGTAGTGGTCTCAAACCCCAACCCCTAAATTTCTACTTGTGACAATAATATTTACTTTTATTCAATATATTTTAAAAATATTTTTTGCTTTCTTTTGAAGTGAAGTTAAACATTTAGATTCATCATTAGGTTAATTTTTAAATAGTCATTGAAAAATATGATAGCGTGTGTACAACTGTCTTTGCTAGTCATGCCACACATTTATTCAAATCTATCACCAGCTCACCGGATTTCTAATCAATCTAATTAAGAAATAATTTGTCAAACTTATATATATATATATATATATATATATATATATATATATATATATATATATATATGAAAAAGATCAATTCTTGCAAATGAAATGTCACAGTGTACACAGTGTGCTCTGTTATCTTAGCTGTTTAAACTATCTACATCAGATCCTCTCAGTCCCAGTCCTGTACATTTATGTTGTCTCTGCTCTAACGCACCTGACTCAGCTATATATTTATTTATTTGTTTGTTTATTTATTTATTTATAGGTAAATGCAACCTAAGAAGTCTGTTGTAGTGTAGTTTAATGTATTTGTTTTACCCAGGAGAAAAACATTTATCTTAAAAGCTGCAAATATCACAGGAACTGGCTGATTAATCATATATGCATAAATGCTGATGAATATGCTAATAAATTCCTCCCATGTATGGAACGGCTGTTGTTTATGTCTGACTGCATGCAAGAGTTCTTAGGAAAAATAATAATAATAATGAAAATGGTTCTTTAGCCAACAAAGATAAAAAACACTGTTTAGCAGGGAACATTTGTCATCAAAATTGAACATTTTGTAGCATAAACTTGTTAGGAGCAATAAAAAGTCCCTCAGAAATGATGCCTCTCAAACTTCTACCGCGTAGCTCCACCTGGCTGGTGTACAGTTAGAGGCTGAAGCCTGCCTATTGATACGCAATTCATGCTGTTCATCCTCTAGCCCTTCAGTTTTTTACTGCAGAGCCCTTATTTTGGGTACTGGACTCTGAAGACAGCAGTGACACTGACCCCAGAAATAACACTGTGCCTGAAACATTAGTAACAGTGCAGCACACTCTACCATGTAACTACCATTTTAGTGTCACTGCTGTGGCGACAGTGATCTGCCACCCAAAAACATCTGGTGAACAGCAGTCCTGAGTTCAGAAACTGATGAATAGGAGGGTAGAGGACAGCTGACAATTTGTTTCTGAGTGGAAGTACAAGGTAATAACAGTGTTATAGGTAATAACAATGCTAATAAAGTGGGTCGTGAGTGCATAAAATCTGTCAAATCTCTATGAAATCAGTTTTTCAGCATGAAAAGAGGCAAGAAATGGAAACTGAAGTGTTTCCTAACTTCAGTGTTTCCTAACTTGCCCTGTCTTTTCACCAAACCTGACCCTGAGCAATGACTGTTGTTAGATGCCTCTGTCTCAAGGTCAGAGGTTCTCAGAGGTCTGCTGAAAAGCTGGCGATGGGCTGAAAGTGAAAGAGAGAGAATCACATACGGTGTTATCTAAGCAGGCACATTGCAAAGCGTTCGGATATACACTCACACAGCCTGTCTCCCCATTACTTACGCCACGGACTGCTTTTGTTCTTTTTATGAGGCCATTTCCGCTACTCTGCTAGCCAGAGGCCCCTTAGAAGGCATGCAGTTTCTATACATTGCCAGCTGATGCTACCACTGGCATTACACCATGATGAGAGCACACACATTACCCTTTCTTCTGTCTGTGGTGAGAAATGATGGCTTTTAATATTATTTGTCTTGTAAATCAAAAGTAAAATCTTGTAAATTTGCTTCGGTACTAAAAAGTGCAGCAAAGGATTAATCATTATAAGTACCCTCTGACATGAAAATGAACCATGCTTCATCTGTTGTTGGTAGTCTCTAGAGTGAGATTATCTCATTTAAAACTAAGAAAAATTCCTTTCTGATAATGTATCTTGAAGACAGAAATTAAAAAAAAAAAAAACTAAAATTGCATTTTTTGGGCGGGCAATTTTGGGGCAGCCTATTTTTTTCAGGTTAAGAGGACAAGGTAAAAGATGATGTTAGTAAGGTAGCTAGATATCTTCCCTGTGACCTCTTTTCTCTGGTACAGAAGGACAGTTTTGCTCACATTTGTGATTTAAAAAATATTCAGCACAAAGATAAATATTAATTCACTGGCATGTAGCATCCACTACTACTGCTGCCCCTCACCACTGTAGCTTGGTGAGTAGTTTACTTAAATGTAGAAATACAGTGCCGTTTCTTTGCATGCTAGTTGAGGTGTTTGAGGTACTAATTAACATTGCTGTTCACAAGGGCTGATTAGGAAGAATAAAACCTGGTGTATTTTTTCTCCTCCTCATTCTCTTCCAGAAAGAAGCAAAGTGCATGGCAGTTTCTTGAGTTTATCCATTAAGTATGATGCATAATGTTGTGTTGAACTTTGCGCCCTTAGCCTTAAAGATCCACTCTGCTCCTTCTCCAGTCAACAAAACCTGTCACAGGCAGATTCCTGGCAGCTCATGATGCATCTTCAACAAAGCTTGTATCTTCATGTGTAAAGCACTTCATGGATCTGGCTTGTAACTCACTCTCACTCACTCACTCACTCACTCACTCACTCACTCACTTACTCACTCACTCATATACTCATTTTCGTTTAACAGACTGATGGTTGCCCACAGTGGAGCATAGTTAGAGCTCAAGTAGATTTTGATGCTTTATAAGATCAGTGCTTTGCAAATTATGTAATTGTATTTTTGCATTATGTAACATTGTGCATACTTTACACTTTGCATTGATGCCATATTATGTACACTTTTGTTTGTTGTTTTTTTTTTAAATGATCAATAAAATGTATGTTAGAAGTTTAGCAGCCTTAGCTCTTAGTCCTATATAACAAGGTTCCAGCCTTCCTGAGGAACATCCATGTTTTTCCAGGGAAATCAATAAACATTTTACTGACAGCATTAAAACCACTAAATTTCAGAAAGTGATCTATGAATCTACATATAATGTAATCCACATATAAGCTCTTCTGTCACAAATTTTGAATCAGAAATAAAAAAAAAGAAAAACTTGTGCCAGCTGTTCCTGTAGAATTCTGAAGAGGACACAGTAAGGGTATGTGTGCCTAAGTAGTGCAAGCAGCCTGTCCATAAAACAGAACACTGGAAACACAAAAGGTCAATGCTCTTGCCTTCTTCTCTTCTCTTTCTTCTTCCTTTTCTTCTCTCCACCCACACCCCCCACCCCTCCACCCCACGCTGGTTTATCCCAAGTTTTATTCTCATTCAGCACTCCACCACGGAGGAGCAGCCTGGATTCATTCTTTTTTTTATTTTTTATTTTTTTTATTATTCCACAATGAAAGCTTTGCATGTTTGAAAAAAAGACTTTGTTTCCCAGATTTCGTGTTAGACATCATTATTGTTTTCTTTGAATATAGAAAGTATAGAATGTGGAATTTTTGAACATATTGTTTCTTAAAGAAGACAAGAAGAACAGACAGAGAGTGAACGAATGACAGACAGACACACAGACAGACAGATAGAGAAAGAAAGACAGGAAGGAGGGAGAGAGTCATGACAGCTATGAGAAAAAGTGAGATGTTGTCTAGTGTCCTGCCTGAGGGGCAGTCATGCAGTCTACACACATTTGTGTTTCGGAGTCAGGCACACGGCGCATGCCAGGACTGGCTAATAAATTCACTTTAACCAAAGGTCAAATCACAGAGGATCTTTTCCAGTTTAAAGTCTCTAGCAGTCAATGTCAAACAGCAATGAGAGGATAAGAGCGAGAGAGTGCTCTTTCTTTCTTCCTTTCGTTGTCCTTCAAAACACAGTTTTACAATTCATTTATAATTGGACTCTTCTTTTAATCAATCAGAGTCCAATTCACACTATGAAGAAGTTGGTCAGTGAAAAACCACAATTTGCAGTTTTCCCTGAACTATAAATCTAGACATTCAGTAAAGACAAGTCTATGTTTGCTCCTTTAAGGCCAATATGAATCATAATGCATGTTCCTGCCATACCATAATGTACTTTTCAAGTAATTAAACCATATTAGTATGTCTCAACTGAGGGGGATGCCAGTGGAGACCATCCACCCCATTCAAAATAAAGGACTCCACCCCCCCTTGAAAGTTGCCATCTCCTCTTGTCCATCAAAGTGTTTAAGGTCTACATAGTTGGTTCTACATAGCACCAGAAAGGGTCTTCAACTGATATGCTTGCCTTGCAATCAGTTGGTTTCAGTCTTAAAACAACTGATCAGGTGATCCTGTTTTATTGGAGTGAAAACCTGCAGCAACTCTAGGCTTTTGTGGCTAAGATTGGACACTCCTTTCAAACAGTGTCAGAAACTGCATGTCTGTTAGCTTTGTTAGCTATGTTAGCCTTGTAGCTCATGCAAAACTAACAAGACAAAACTAAAGGAAACTTCTGACACCAAGCATGTCTTGGCTGATTTACTACATTTGGCTTAAGGGGAAAATTGTGTACATTGAATTTTGGCTGAACCATTGGTTTGTGGTCACTCAGTACAAAAAGCTGGCAAAGCTAGTATTAAGCATAGCTTGTACTCATTTCCAGCGCTGCATTTTGTAGTACTCTCCTGCAGAATGAACAATAACACTCAGCAGGATAAACAGCCCACAGTGTGATTAATGCCACACAGGCAACAACACTATTCCACTGGGAGGACAGAGCTGAGAGTCCACCCACATACACTCCTCAAGTCTTTCTCCACAACTATCAGCCATTCGGACTGTTTACCAAAGAGCTTAGCCAGAGAGGAAGTACCACACATACACATACACAAACACTACTACTAGGGGTGCAAATATCAGATCAATGTTTGTATATGATTCTATAATTCAGTGCATAAAGAGATTTAGATAATTTCTCCATGATCTGATTATATTATAATATATACAACCCCAATTCCAATTAAGTTGGGATGTAAAACAAATAAAAATGAATATGATGATTTGCAAATCCTTTTCAACCTATATTCAATTGAATACACTACAAAGACAAGATATTTAATGTTCAAATGGATAAACTTTGTTGTTTTTGCAAATATTCACTCATTTTGAATTTGATGTCTGCAACGGATTCCAAAGAAGTTGGTACAGGGTCATGTTTACCACTGTGTTACATCACCTTGCCTTCTAACAACACTCAATAAGCGTTTGGGAACTGAGGACACTAATTGTTGAAGCTTTTTAGGTGGAATTCTTTCCGATTCTTCCGGGGTCTCCGCTGTCGTATTTTGCGCTTCATAATGTGCCACACATTTTCAATGGGAGACAGGTCTGTACTGCAGGCAATCCAGTCTAGTACCCGTGCTCTTTTGCTATGAAGCCACGCTGTTGTAACACGTGCAGAATGTGGCTTGGCATTGTCTTGCTGAAATAAGGGACGTCCCTGAAAAAGACGTTGCTTGGATGGCAGCATATGTTGCTCCAAAACCTGTATGTACCTTTCAGCATTAATGGTGCCTTCACAGATGTGCAAGTTACCCATGCCATGGGCACTAACACACCCCCACACCATCAGAGATGCTGGCTTTTGAACTTTGCACTGATAACAATCCGGACAGTCCTTTTCCTCTTTGGCCCAGAGGACACGACGCCCATGATTTCCAAAAATAATTTGAAGTGGCGGCGTTTCTGGGTGTTGTTGATATATGGCTTTCGCTTTGCATGGCAGAGTTTTAACTTGCATTTGTAGATGGAGCGATGAACTGTGTTCACTGACAGTGGTTTTCTGAAGAGTTCCTGAGCCCATGTGGTAATAACCGTTACAGAATGATGTGGGTTTTTAATGCAGTGCCGTCTGAGGGATCGAAGGTCACGGGCATTCAATGTTGGTTTTCTGCCTTGCCACTTACTTGCAGAGATTTCTCCAGATTCTCTGAATCTTTTGATGATCTTATGTACTGTAGATGATGAAATCCCTAAATTCCTTGCAATTGCACGTTGAGAAACGTTGTTCTTAAACTGTTGGACTATTTGCTCACACAGTTGTTCACAAAGTGGTGAACCTCACCGTATCCTTGCTTGTGAATGATTGAGCCTTTCAGGGATGCTCCCTTTATGTCCAATCATGACACTCACCTGTTTCCAATTAACCTGATCACCTGTGGAATGTTCCAACCAGGTGTTTGATATATATATATATATATATATATATATATATATATATATATATATATATATATATATATATATATATATATATATATATACATATACATATATATATATATATATATATATATACATATATATATATATATATATATATATATATATATATATATATATATATATTGCACTGGGTTAGGCTCCAGCACCCCCTGCGACCGAGGAGGATTAGAAGATAAATGAATAAATGATTAATGATATATATTATAATGAAATATTTACAAGTAAAACATCTTGAAACAATTGAAAATAGGATTTCTCCAGGAAATGCATGCATTTATATTATTATAAATCGTGTCCAATCTACTCTAAAATTACATAAATTGATGCAGTATTACTATTCATCAATGCCTTTTTAAAACCTCTGTCTGCTACTAATGCCACGTGCCTCCATAGGACACATATAGCCACACACGTTCACTCAAGCAACACGTCATGAGGGCCTCCATATTCACCCACGCCTTTGTGTTTTGGGGGCTATTTTTAGTCCCAGCAGAGGCAGTATTGATGGTTGCGTTAATTTACCCACACTGGACAGGGCAGAAGTGTGCCACGTAACCCTTTCAGTCAGAGAGCTCCCACATCATGGCACGTTTGCATCCATGTGCTGCACATATCACACGCATGGCAGCACTGATTTAATTGCTCGATACACACAGTAAAATATACTATGCTGTATATAAACTCTCTACTTGTCAGAATGATGCAGGCCTCACATGTAACAGCAGAAGGCACAAGCTGTCAGGTTCTCATGCCCACACTTTGATGCTTCTTAGTGCAGTCTTTACAGCAGCAGCTCTGTTTCTGTATATAGTGTCAGACTACATACATTGATTTACTGCCCAAATGGACACAAAATGCACACAAAAGCAAGGCTACATGTTCCCTGAGGGATGTTTTTACTTATTTTTTGCAGGGTTTTCTTTGCATTAGGCAAAAGTAGGGCCCCATGAAAATACACTTTAGATATACTTAGATATACTGTATCTATGTTTTAAAATAACCTATTCCAAAATATGTATATATATATATATATACACACCTGTTCTATTGCTTGTTAACATAAAATAGCTAATCAGCCAATCACATGGTCACAACTCAATGCATTTAGGCATGTAGATGTGGTCAAGACGACTTGCTGAAGTTCAGAACAAGCATCAGAATGGGGAAGAAAGGGGATTTAAGTGACTTTGAATGTGGCATGGTTGTTGGTGCCAGACGGGCTGGTCTGAGTATTTCAGAAACTGCTGATCTACTGGGATTTTCACACACAACCATCTCTAGGGTTTACAGAGAACGGTCCGAAAATGATAAAATATCCAGTGATCGGTCAGTTGTGTGCGCAAAAATGCCTTTTTGATGTGAGAGGTCAGAGGAGAATGGGCAGACTGGTTCAAGATGATAGAAAGGCAACAGTAACTCAAATAACCACTTGTTACAACTATGTTTTCCACACCTTGTTGAAAGTACGCTATAAAGAATTAAGGCAGTTCTGAAGGCAAAAGGGGGTACACCAGCAAGGTATACCAGCAAGGTATAGCAGCAATTAGGTATACCAGCAAGGTATACCAGCAAGGTGCCTAATAAAGTGGCAGGTGAGTGCATATATATGTTTGTGTGTGTATATATATATATATTTATATATATATATATATATATATATACACATATTGCATTACTATTATTTCTTAAAACAGGCAAAGAAATCATTTCACTTAATAGAATATGCAGTTATTTGAGTAAAAATGCCTACATTTAATTTAAATAATATTCTAAAAGCAATCTCAAAATGATGAATAATGGATATAACAACTAATTTAAGATGACTTCACTTACCAAGATATTGTTGTATCAATGATTTAAATGTATATTCAAGGGGGCTCATTCCTTTTTTTTGCCTAAAGCCCTAGAATTACTAAATCTGCCCCTGCTATTTTGTAACAAACACTTATCGATTTTGTCTGCATGAGATAATACTATTGATTTTGTCTGTATATGTAACATCACAACCCCCTTTTTATGTTTTGTATTTTTAACATTTTTAAAAGTGCCTTAAAAATGAATTTAAAAAGTTATTTATCAGGTCAGTAAGTGTTTCTTAGCTTAGAAAAACTGTAACAGTACAATATCCATCCATCCATCCATCCATCCATTTTCTAAGCCGCTTCTCCGTCAGGATCTCGGGGGGCGTGCTGGAGCCTATCCTAGCAGTCTTCGGGCGGAAGGCAGGATACACCCTGAACAGGTCGCCAGTCCATCACAGGGCAGACAGACAGACACAGACAGTCTAACAGTACCAATATATACCAATAATTTTAATACAATAAATAGTGACTTTATGTATATCAGTTAACCTTTCCTAGACCTCTGTTGATGAAAGCACATATCATAGTTATCATCCAATACCTGGTTTGGCTAATACCTCTTTATATTAAACTAACTGTGCAGCTGATGGCTGGGGGCATCCAGTAGAAATCTGGAACCAAACTTTGTTCTTCAGACTTGTTCACAAGATATCAACTACATTTTGCAAAGTAGTATTGGACAATAACAACAAATAAGACTGGCTTACTTGAGGAGAAGTTTGGAAATAATTAACATTAACATTATAAACACAAATCATACACACTACTTTTTGTATTCAGTCTTTTATTTTTTGTATTGCCTTTTATCAAAAAGCACACCTTGCTGAGACATGATCTGAGTATGATCTTGAGATTGGCATCCTTCCACACGCTTGAGGCTTTGATAACTCTGCTACCTCGCTGCTCTTGGCTGGATGTGAATGGCAGTGAGCATTAGAGGCTGATGGAGTAATCCCATGTCATGTATTGTGGGTGCCCTAGATTGATTTCTGCAGCCAGAGGCTAAAGCTGCGACCTGTCTGCCTGCGCTCAGTCTGATGGAAACATTAACATGGATTAGTCCAGCAGGCACCTCCCAGCACTCACTGCCTTATTACTTCACCCTCACTGACAAACATGTAACACACAGGCTTACTCTAGTAAAGAAAACATTTAACATCAACTGTCCAGGCTTCGATTGCTCTTCTCCCTGTCTTTAGTTGTCTATGTTAATAAATTAATAAATGTATACATGTAGTATGTATAAAAGTGTTTACATAGTATACTATACAACATAGTATATATGCTATAAAGTATAGCTTATTATATACACTATAATATCTATATAGAATATATAGAAAAAACAAAAAATTGCCTTGGTAATATGTACTATGTATGTATACAATAATTGTATGCCTTGTATTTGCTGTGTTACTGTATATAAATATGCATATAAATTCGTTATGTTATAGGATCATGATTGGGCATTTAGAGTGGTGCACTGGTTTACAGTAGCATCATACCACATACCAGACAAAGCAATGCATAGTAGAGTTGGTAATAAACCAATGTGTGTATATATATATATATATATATATATATATATATATATATAAAACTACAGGCTTTTATTGTCATTCCATCTATGTACACATACACAGTGGGGTGAATTTCCTCCTGCAACATGGTACAACAAGGAATAAAAAGTACTATACATATATATATATATATATATATATATATATATATATATATATATATATATATATATATATAAATAAAATGTAATAATCTCAAATAGTCTTATGGTCTCTGACACTGTATGACATGCTGTTATCTAAAACAGAACAGAAGTACAGATCCATGCTAGAAGATTTTAAAGAATGAAAATTTGAAAATAACTAACTCACTGTCAGTCTAACTGTAACTAAAGATAAAAGGTCAAAGTGCTTCTTTGGTATACTTATGTAGATCAGTGACTCTCAGTCCCAGTGTTGGAGACTTGGTGCGCTACACATTGTGTTTCCCCAGCTCTAACACACCTGACTCAACTCATCAGGTAATTACCTAATCCCCTCCTGAGCTGAGTCAGGTGCGTTAGAGCAGAGACAACATAAATGTACAGGACTGGGACTGAGAGGATCTGATGTAGATAGTTTAAACAGCTAAGATAACAGAGCACACTGTGTACACTGTGACATTTTATTTGCAAGAAATTAATTTATATATATATATATATATATATATATATATATAAATAAAACACACATACCGCTGGGATAGGCTCAGGCACCACACAAACCACCACCCCCCACAACCCTGAGGGAGAAGCGGCTTAGAAAAGGTGTGGGTGTGTGTGTGTGTGTGTGTGTGTGTGTGCATGTGAGTGGGTGTGTGTATAATGCACGTGACTGGAGACTGTAATGTTATCATACAAAACGCATCCCATTGATGTTATGGAGGAGGAGAAGGAATTACTGCAATAGTGCATCAAGTAACTTGGCTTATTGCATAGAAGAAAAAAATATTAGTTTAAAAGCACAAAATTTCCGTTCCTATGACAGTTGTGGAAAGATTATTACGCAAAGTGTTACTAAAGATTCACTACGTTGGGACAATCTCTGGAACTGCAGCTAAAACCAGTTTCCAGAAAATAAGCAGATTATTTTCACTTTAAAAAGGCTGGTAAGTTCACTGGGGAATTTTTCATGTTGCAACAGACTTTCAGGGAGGGATTTTTATAGGGTGCTATGTAGGACAAATGTCTGCTCATTCCAGTGTAGTGCAGCTCAAACTCAACAAAACCAACTCTGCACAGTCATGAGGGAAGGAAAGCAGTTGTTAGCAAAGTTATAAAGGTGCAGGTTGAATATTGTTACTGGTGGAAAATAAGATCCCATTTACACCTGGTCACCTCATGCATCTTGAGTAACATAATTCTGTCTGGATGAGTCCAAGCCACTTAAAATGCAAGTGTAAATGCACCCAAGACACCTTTGAAACTGAGTGATCCGATCACTCAGACCGCTTCAAGAGGTAGTCTAAAATGCTTTTGAACCAAATGTTATAGCAGTGTAAACACATCTCTCCAAGTCACGTTCGACAACCAAAACCCACCCAATACCACCAAAACTATTCAGTACTCCACAGTACATCACTGGGTGTATGATCGTGGTCTGTAAGGAAGATAATGGAGAGCACACATGGTTGGAGACCAGATGAAACAAAATGCTTAATATGCAAATGTAGATGACTTAATAAACAGTTGATAACTGGTTGCTGCATAACAACGGATTTGCGTATTCCATCCCACACAGCAATCAGATTTCAGTCTGACAGGAGATGCATTTGACTACCAAGTGTAAATGCGTGTGGCTAAAATCTTAATACAATCCAGATACTAGTCACATGAAGTGACCAGGTGTTAACAGGGTCTAAGGGTAGTCAGGGACTTTTCGCTGCATTAATAAAGAGCCTTAAAAAATGTATTAATGTTGTTATTTGGGCCAAAGGGGATCTATTAGGTATTACATTGCTGCACTTTTGAAAGAGTACATATTTTAGAAGAGAGTGTTTGGTATTTGCTTAATAAAATGAAAAATATTTAATTAAGATTTACTCCCATGACCCAGAAGGATAAGCAGCTTAGAATGTGTGTGTGTGTGTGTGTGTGTGTGTGTGTGTGTGTGTGTGTGTGTGTGTGTGTGTGTGTGTGTGTGTGTGTGAGATCAAAATTCACCATTTTTATGTAAGCTATCTGCAAATAGAAACATGAGCATTGTTTACAGAACCTACATTGTATGAACAATACCAAGCCAAGAACAATACCAAGGTACATTACCATGTGTTAAAACCATGTGGAGGGTGGCTAGTTCTCACTGTGATTTGTTTATGTTTCGGAATGGACAGCTACCTAGAGAGTGAATAATAATATATGAATGAATTCTCAGTTTATACACAGAAGCAAGTGAGCACTTATGATGACAAAGTTACTTTTATGATATAAAAACAATCGTTCATGTGAATTTTGAAAAATATCTGTTTGATTGCTGTCACAAACTACCCAGTACTCTGTCATATATGATACAGATCGCAGCTACAGTTTGGGCCAAGTATTCACAAAGCCTTTTGAACAACAATGGGCACTGAATTATTTAATGCCTTGACAAACCACCTCATTTTCATGAGTGATACTTCAGATTAGACATGTGGATGGTTCTTTTCCGTTTCAGTAGTTTTCTGTCAGTGCACCTTTACTTGGCACAAGTTACAGATGTCAATATTTACTCCACCAGAAATGTCTGAAGACATTACTGCTCATGCTTTGGATATGTGAACTCATATGCCCTCTAGGCTTTTTCTCAAGCCTTCTTAAACCATATTCCTCAGTTGTTGTTTTTTTTTAAACTGCATATCACTGGGTACAAAAAAAACTCTCAAATGCCAGAGGATGAAAAAAGTGATGAGTCTCTATGGATTAAGAGTGTCAGCTAAGCAGATAAATACTCTAATGCAAAGCGCTATGATCCCTGGGAGGTTCTTCAGGGAGGGACATGATGGTTCTCGCTGAGAAACGCGATAAACACATCCCATAATTCCTTTCCACCAACCTTGAAACATTCTCAAGGGCACGCTCACACACTCAGTGCACCAAAAGGTGGAAAAAGACCTCTCCTGGCAGTCTGTGTCTTTTTGAAGGCTTTTAGCAACCAACTGTCACCACATCTCTCTTCTGAAAAGTTGATCTTCTCAGTCTTTTTAAGAAGCTCATGTACAGTAAGGTTCTTGTAAGTGTCTTAGTCTATGGGTACATGCTTGTCAGTTGGTGATTATCTTACATCAATATGAGTAGACTATTATGATTGAAGCCATTACAAATAATCTTAAACAAAAATTTTATATTTGGAATATATCAACAAACAAAGCAAAAGTACTTCATGTAGTTCATTTCCAGTGAAACCCGCCATGGCATACACTGAAAAAAAAAAACTGGCAAAAAATTACAGCACATTTTTCATTAAAAATAACAATTACATCACCGTTGATATATAGAACATTGTGTAATTTTTCAGTTTCATCCATAGACAATCAAATATTTTTCCATGAAAAATTGCACATATCTTTCACTAGAACCAAATGAAAACATAGGTTGTCAGGTATCAGCTATTATTGACAAGCCACAGATATAGTGACATCAAAAATAGATATAATTGATAATATGCCAATAATCATTGATTTTTGGGGGGCCTGTGGTGTTGGCAGTAGTTAAATGTGATATCATGGAGCAATAAAAGTTTGCCTACTGTAAGCCCAGTTGGCAATTGCTTAAAAGCTTAAAGTCACCACTTGTTTACTTTTATTACAGCAAGACAAACTGTACTAGTACATTTGAAAACAAACCACCATCATGGTGAACAAAACAAAAACATGGTAAATGCATCCAGTCCTATGCTTTAGACAGTGATACATTAAAAGCAGACTACCTGAGGCAAAACCTCCATCATTGCAAATGTGTGGCGTTCGGGTCTGTGGGACCGATTTTCAGTGTTTACCAAAAGAAAAAAAAATATTGTTGTTATAGTGATTTATTATTATTTCAACCTCAGATCCCTTGGCCTTTGCTCATTTTCTGTCGAGAACATGTAAAATAACACATTTTCAATGTCTTCACTGTTCATCACATGTATATTACATGTGGTGTTGGGGTTTTCCTTATACACGGCCTGCTGTTGATGTGTGTGTGTGTGTGTGTGTGTGTGTGTGTGTGTGTGTGTGTGTGTGTGTGTGTGTGTGTGTGTGTGTGTGTGTGTGTGTGTGTGTGTTATTTTAAAAATCTGGTATTTTTGTTATGGCTGTATTGATTTAAAAACAGTAATGTGGTAGATCCAGCAGAACCACTGAGTAACAAAAACATGAACAAGGGTAAATTATTCTTCATTTTTTTTATTTTAGCATGTTTTATAAAACATTCTTCTTCTTTTACAGGAAATAATCAATGTTTATCAGTGAGGCTAACTAGCTACTGTTAGTTAACATTAGCTAACTTAGTCAAATGGCTTTCATACACTCAGATATCTTTCAAGCCTAGTTTATGGGCAAAGCGTTAACATTTCTGGGAAATTGTAGAGCAACCTAACTGATAAAGGTAGTTAACATTGCTGCAAAAAGTCACAGGAAAGGATATGGCTAATCTTATGCTAGTTTGTTTGCTAACTTGGCAGCTACTTGAGTTATTCTACAACCCCAATTCCAATGAAGTTGGGACGTTGTGTAAAACATAAATAAAAACAGAATACAATGATTTGCAAATCCTTTTCAACATATATTCAATTGAATACACTACAAAGACAAGATATTTAATGTTCAAACAGATAAACTTTTTTGTTTTTTGCAAATATTCACTCATTTTGAATTTGATGCCTGCGACACGTTCCAAAGAAGTTGGGACAGGGGCATGTTTACCACTGAGTTACATCACCTTTCCTTTTAACAACACTTAATAAGCGTTTGGGAACTGAGGACACTAATTGTTGAAGCTTTGTAGGTGGAATTCATCAACTTCAGTTGCTCAACAGTCCGGGGTCTCCGTTGCCGTATTTTGCGCTTCATAATGCTCCACACATTTTCAATGGGAGACAGGTCTGGACTGCAGGCAGGCCAGTCTAGTACCTGTACTCTTTAACTACGAAGCCACGCTGTTGTATCATGTGCAGAATGTGGCTTGGCAATGTCTTGCTGAAATAAGCAGGACGTCTCTGAAAAAGACGTTGCTTGGATGGCAGCATATGTTGCTCCAAAACCTGTATGTACCTTTCAGCATTAATGGGGCCTTCACAGATGTGCAAGTTACCCATGCCATGGGCACTAACACACCCCCACACCATCAGAGATGCTGGATTTTGAACTTTGCACTGATAACAATCAGGACAGTCCTTTTCCTCTTTGGACGACACAACGTCCGTGATTTCCAAAAACAATTTGAAATGTGGATTCATCAGACCACAGGACACTTTTCCACTTTGCGTCAGTCCATCTCAGATTCGTTTCTGGGTGTTGTTGATATATGGCTTTTGCTTTGCATGGCAGAGTTTTAACTTGCACTTGTAGATGGAGCGACGAACTGTGTTCACTGACAGTGGTTTTCTGAAGTGTTCCTGAGCCCATGTGGTAATATCCATTACAGGATGACAGGCATTCAATGTTGGTTTTCTGCCTTGCTGCTTACTTGCAGAGATTTCTCCAGATTCCGTGAATCTTTTGATGATATTATGGACTGTAGATGATGAAATCCCTAAATTCCTTGCAACTGCACGTTGAGAAACATTGTTCTTAAACTGTTGGACGATTTACTCACGCAGTTGTTCACAAAGTGGTGGTCCTTGCTTGTGAACGACTGAGCCTTTCAGGATTGCTCCCTTTATACCCAATCATGACACTCACCTGTTTCCAATTAACCTGTTCACCTGTGGAATGTTCCAAACAGGTGTTTTTTTGAGCATTCCTCAACTTTCCCAGTCTTTTGTTGCCCCTGTCCCAACTTCCCAAAATGAGTGAATATTTGCAAAAAACTATAAAGTTTATCCATTTGAACATTAAGTACCTTCTTGCACAAAGGCGGAGGTAGCGGTCCAGCTGCTGGATTGTTGCCCTCCTACGGCCTCCTCCACGTCTCCTGGTGTACTGGCCTGTCTCCTGGTAGCGCCTTCACCCTCTGGACACTACGCTGACAGACACAGCAAACCTTCTTGCCACAGCTCGCATTGATGTGCCATCCTGGATGAGCTGCACTACCTGAGCCACTTGTGTGGGTTGTAGAATCCGTCTCATGCTACCACGAGTGTGAAAGCACCACCAACATTCAAAAGTGGCCAAAACATCAGCCAGAAAGCAGAAAGGTACTGAGAAGTGGTCTGTGATCCCCACCTGCAGAACCACCCCTTTATTGAGTGTGTCTTGCTAATTGCCAGTAATTTCCACCTGTTGTCTATTCCATTTGCACAACAGCATGTGAAATTGATTGTCAATCAGTGTTGCTATATATATATATATATATATATATATATATATATATATATATATATATATATATAGTACTGTGTGAGTTTTAGGCATCTAAGCAAATTTTTAAACAATTTACCTCAGCAGTGAGTTTATCTCAATATACATTAGAATAAAGTCATATTAATAATTCAAATAAATGTTTAAAAAAAAAGTAACAAGAATTTCTTGGGTCCATATTTTTCCTTGACACCTTTACAGCCGCCACAGAGACGTGTTAATATCATCAATGACATCATGAGCACAATTTAATGAAGCACTGATTGGTCAAACCAGGAGCTGCTTTTTATCTAAATAAAATACTGGGATCGAGGAGAGGTTTGAAAATGGTTAAACAAACACAATACACAGAATCATCTACAAGTGACATGTGTGATACATCTTAAATTGAAATGGTTCTTCCCTGTGATGGAGAACCTGTTTTAGGACTTTATTTTGGTTCTGCAGAACCCCTTTCACTAAAAGTGTTGGCATTGTGTACAGTTAAATATCATATCACTATTTTACACAGCAGATGGGAACAGATGCTAAAACTGTCATTTTCCCACTTTCCTCAGTTAAAACGTCTGTCACATGAAATTCAGATGTTTCGCATATAGTCTTGTGTCATTAAAATACTGATTTTACTGCATTTCCTACGTGAATTCTGCCATAGCATTGGATATGTCACATAAATCTGCTGTTAATCTGCTTTGCGTCATTAAATGGACATTACATTAATGCTGCAAATAGTCCTGAGGGAATAAGTTGATGGGACGGAGCAGGCGAACGTAGGCATTTCAATCTTAATATAGGCCTAGATTACACAGCTCATCTGCTGTCCGTGAGATGGAGGCGGTGGTGTGTGACGAGCCTGGCACATGAATCCACACCGCATTCGCTAACTTTGCCATTCCTAATGTAGCTCGATCACTTACAAAAACACAGAATGAGTGAATGGAGGACTCCTTAACTACAGCCCAGCTCATACACCACACTGTCTTTACATACGCAGCTGTACCCAACACTGTAAAAGTGCTCCCTGCCACACACTGGAAACAGCAAAAGATGAGAGCACAGAATAGATCACTTGAGAAATGATTGCATTTAAATGGAGGTCTAAGGCCATCTAGTGGAAATAGCTAAAATTAGCAATCACAGTCTAATCATCATCTTAATTATTCCACTAATCATCAATCATTCAAATCTAGACAAATTCAGTTGATAATCAGTGCATTCAAATGTCCAAATCTGAGTACAAACTCAACAATTTTTGCCTTTTTGACTATAACTATGAAATAAAATGAAATTGTTTGGAAATACAGTTCATTCACTGGTTGTTTATTGTACACTTTATGATGTGTTAAAGTCTCAGAAGTCTGGTTTTGAATGAACCATTTGCTGGGAAAATCCAGTCCAAAAGATACACTATGTAAGTTTTGGGGATTTGAAGACCTCTCTGGAGGAAATGTGTTATTGCATGCAATGTGCAAAAGAACTTTTTGTAACCTCAGTTGTGCTTCAGTTCTCTTTCCCAAATGAAAGAATCTGATGACTGCATCTTAACAGAGTATTCGGTAACAATTTTTATGAGTACTATGTTTGTAAGAACCTATAAACACATTCATAACAAGGCATTCTGAAAGTGCCTATAATATTTATAAATATTTAGCACATTATAACTGTGTTTGTTATGCATTATGAATTGTCAACATCATGCATTGTAAATAGCCTTCATAATACATTATACTGTCATTGCCACAGAAACTCAGTCCCAGCTTGCATAATCCATTATGAACAACAATCGCATAAATAAACTTTCCTTACATGCACTTTACTTATATATCACAAATACGACTTACAAGTCATAATTTCATGTCTATCAATAATAACCTAATGATGAGTATGTAAATTCTGTCACTTTACTTGAAGATTGCAAATATGTTATGATACATTGAGAAATTGTTCTATATAGAAGGTTCTATATAGAAGGTTCTAAAAAGAACCTTTGCCTTTACTAGAGGGCCCTTGAAGAATCAACTTTTTTTGACAGTGACGATATAAAACATAATAATGTTCCATAATAATGTACTGCACCTAAAACCTGTGTCATCCACAGTATATCCTTCTCCATCTCATTCCAATCACTGACCCCTGAACATGTCATGGATGTGCATGGGTGAAACAATGATGTTTGCTCTTCTCCTGTTGGTGACTTCTGACCTGCTACAATAGGAATAGGATTTCCTCTGTGTGTTGCATAATCAATGATTATCCCTAGATCACCCATGGCACTCGTGTAATCACAAAGATGCATTCACTCGCTAGTCTGCTCTCTTCATCCTCTGAGTGAATGAAGGCTGCGTGATGGACACGACCTCTACACAACATTCTCACATTCACAATGGGGAGTGTCTGTCTGAGCATCAAATGTTTCTAGGGATGGCAATATTGATTGTTAGTATATATATCAAGTAATCCGTCGATTATTTTGACGATTAACTGAGTAATCTGAGTTTCTAAAAAAGGGCAAATAAAACAAAACAGACTCAAAAAATAATAATACATTATTCATAGTCTTTCGAATATTTTATTATACTTAGTTTAGTAGACAAAAACACATTCATGACACATACAGATACACATTCAAAACACATACAGTGTATTATTTTTCTACATCTTTTAAACATGACGTCAAATTTTTGTGAAGAATGGACCAATAGAAATACTCAAACCTTTTCAAGGTCTCAATATTGGCATTGTATTAGACAAGAAAAAATTGTATCAGCTCATCTGTATGTCATATCTTGTCCACTAGGAATGAATGAAGATCAAAATCATATCTGTGTCAGCAAACTGTATCAGATCAATATTTAAAAATTTAATCCAGTATCCAATTCAATATACTCCAGAACTGTGAAATGTTTAGGTGATGCTGTGCTGCCTATAAAATTTTTTACTGCCTATAAAATTTTTAATTTTAAAAATGTTATGTATTGCTATTAACATCAGTAGACATGTGCATGAAAATCATCCCCAGTTCTTATATTGATGCACCCCCAGAATCCATGGTAGCAAATAGGTCAATACTATGTGTTATAGTCATATAGAGTATCAAGTACTATGTATTGGGGATGTACTTTAAGCCAGTCAGAGTAAGATTAGATGTGTTCACATACTCACTAGCGCATCCCTCTTTTGCTTCCCAAACTAAGAGCGTAGATGATAAAGCAAAAAAAAAAAGGTCTTTTTGTGTTAAATTCAAAAACGTAACATTACTGAGTCAGGCGATTTCTTTTATTAAATGGTTCCCGTCCTAAAATCTGATTAGCTGAGCCACATTTGAAGCCTCTGTAAAATGCACAACAGCTGTATTACTGCGTCACACTACAAAAAAATCCTCACGCTATTATTAGAATAATCTTTGACTGTAATGTTACTCGTTTGGACCACCGAGTGTACTGATGAAGTAAGAAGTTTTGTTTAAACTGGGGGTTGACAGCATAAACAACATCACCATTAATGTCACAGGTTTGAATGAAAGCGCTTACAAGATTCACGGTAAAACTGCAATAAAAAATATCAAAAGAATGTCACTTCAGTGGCTTACATGCTTTAAATGTTTGTGTTTCAGTCAGAGGCAGCGTGAAATCCAGGTGGAATCTCAAACGGCATAGTGTGCTATGTAATTTTTGAAACTGCAGCCTCTACAGCCAAATAGTCCACTATTTGTTGACTCTGGATGTGGTTGAATCCCAAATGACTCTGTACATCTATATTAAGCACTGTGGTGCTTAGGAGTCAGTGTCGACTTTTGGTAAATGAATGTAGAAATGCTTGAAGTCAGCTCTTTGACTCGGTCGACTCTTTGACCCTTTCGACTCTACTGTTTCAGAAATAACGTGGTGATTGGCTTGAGGTAGTTAAAATGTATTCCTGATGTGAATTACTTACCAATTACTCCAGCTTGGGTTTGCGTTATATTACTTCATTTCACTTTCAGGCTTGGCAAGCAAGAGCACTTCCTCATAGCCAAACTGAGCCCTTCTGTCTGTTCCATAGGTAAACACCACTATAAACTCTGATCACAAAATATCCAAAACTTTATCTTTAAATGTGATCAACTGGTAAATAATGTTATTATTTTGTTCTGGTTAATGTTGTGGTCTAGACCACTCTAGTTGCTCTTCGTTATGGGACTGTCTTCATTTTGCAGGGTTGTTCTTTAAGCTTCATTTCGACATTGGCTATATTTGTTTATCACTGGTTCATGTCACAGTGATCTGTGACAGGTCTAAAGCATAGGCAGACAGCTTTCAGGAAGCTTTCATTTCTTCTACATCCTTATATTCATGGCTCTGGTGCTGCTAAATTTAAGTGGAGTCGAGGATTTAACTCCATTGACTCCAGTGGCAGGAGCTGGGAGTCAGAGCTGTGCATCACTACACTTGCACTACATTTGCCAAAGGTAAAAATGCAGCGTGTAGAATAGTGAGGACTAGGGGATGCTTTGGAAACCTGAAGGCAATGGGGCTGTTATGTTTATCTAAATATGTTTTGGCTGATTGACTACATTCAGATTTTTGACTAAACCATTCCCTTTAGTGTCAATTTGAGTTGTGAAATCATAATTTATTTTTCTTCTATACCATTCCAACTTCAGAGTGATATTATGGGTTAATATTATTTTTCCACTCCCTCTGGTGCACAGTGATGTAATCAAAACCCAAAATATGTTTTAGAGGTGGGCAAAAGTCACTCAATGTTACTGGAATATTATGGAAAACAAGAAAAAGTAGTCTTTTAAATTATACAATAAGATGAACTGTGCTTAATATGACCAAGGTAGGGAAAAAAGGTCCATTTTCATTTTAGGTTGACCTTAATACCAGTCAATGCTTATTTTATTTTCAGTGTACTAGTTTGGTGATACAGTAATATCAGTTAAATCTAGAATTTAGCCTAATGTGTAACATTTCCTGTGAATGGATTCTTGAATAAGTTTCTTTGATTGTTGATCAAGCATCATCAGACTTGTGGAGGATTTTATGCATGAGTCTAACCTGTAGCTTTACTGCTGCTAATCTTCTTTCTCTCTCTCACTCTCTCTCTCTCTCTCTCTCTCTCTCTCTCTCTCTCTCTCTCTCTCTCTCTGGTTGAGAGCGAACCTGGATTAGTGCAGAGCAGCACTGGGGGTCATGTCCACCTTCCCTCTGGCAACTGAGGGCACTTAACATCCGTACTGGCTAGTCACAGCCCCGAGGGAAAGCGTCCTCTTTGTGTGCTGGACTGGGAGATAAAAGAGAGGAAGACAGGATGTATTACGCAACAGCATGGGAGTTAGCAGTGTTTTCTCCAGGCTCAGTGACCTGAGAGAGCAGGAATAAAGGGAAGATGGAGGGAGACGGAGAGACACTCACGGATCTAATGGTGCACTCAGGGCTGCAGTGATGGAGGCCCAGACTCACACAGGCTTACAGAAACAGTGGAGAAGCTTCAGGGCCAGCTGATGTGCCAGCTTTCACAAAAAAGAGAAAGATTGGGAGTGAGGTGCATGGCAGCTTGTCAAACAAAACACCCCCTACAATTAACCAAAGCAAAGTTTCATTTTCTGTATTTGTATAGGGAGAATTGTTAGGTTTGTTGTGAGGTTTTTGAAAGCAAGGAAGTTCAATCTGTAGGTCATTTTCTCAACCACAAGGAAGAGAAAACATGTCAAAGCTCATAAATATAATAAACAGAAGGCCATAAACACAGTTAACCACAGCAATGTTATCATTGCTGATTCTTTATATCTGTATGGAGACAATGATTAAGCTGGCTGAGCGTTTTTCAAGCTCCAAAGCAAAGAATGTGAAGGTCATTTTCTTTTCCATGAATAAAAATGACCTCACTAAAGTCAGTAGGAAAAAAACTGAGACAATGAATCTGACAAATAAGGCATTTTGTCAGTAAAGAAGACACCTTCATACAGAAAAAGCAGTTTGTTTTGGTTATGTTTGTTTTACTTTTGGAATTGCAGATATACGTGCTGAAGAATAAGGGCACCAGAAAAGATTATTTGGAACAATATCACAGAAGAACCTGTTTTGTTTTCCTTAAAGAACATTTAAGTGGATAGTTCTTTAAAGACCTCATCTGAAAGCTTCTTTCCAGAGAACCAAAAGTGGTTCTTATAAGGCGTCACTCCAAAGAACCTTCTCCGGTACTTTTGTTTTTAAGACTGCAGGCGGAAAAGGGTTGAGAAATGGAAGCACCAGGGGTCTGCTAGTGGTTGTCCTGCTTGGATTTGGCCTGGCGAGCCGTTTGCATATGCTGAGCAGGATTACACTGATCCAACTTAATGCCTAAGACCATGCAATCATTCATAACTACAGCAGGAACCGCGGTGGGCTGGCCTGGGCCAAACCTACAGTCGCTAGTCCCCCCCCACCATCTGTCACGGCCGACCAGATTAACTTCGAGGAAGATGCCAAGGGTGGAAGTGTGTTGGAGGGGTGTTGGGTGGATGGATGTGTGAGTGGGCTTTTAGTGGAGGGCAAGCACACAGCCTGGTGATGCCATCACAACAAAAATGTTAGACCAATAGCTGTGCACTTTAATTGTCTGCTCTGCAGCCTACTACAAATCCAAACACTGTGATCATAGCCTAAGAGAGAATGTCTATCATATCATTGTTACAGTCATTTAGCAATAAAAATGTAGGCCAGGACTTGCACCTGACTGAAAGAACATCAGACTGTTGGGCTGAGAGTGAGTGTTTTTACACAGCATATTAAGAATATTCCTTTCTGTTTAGGGGAAAAAATGAATTTAATAGCCACTAGGTTAGCATTGTGGAATCTCAAAGCCTGTCAGCATCTCAGATTAGACTTTTTCTGACACCATATGAAATACTGCCACTGTAAAAATGGACAAAATGATGGATACAATTTAGGCTTCAACTACAGACTGCTCCTGTTGTTTTTAGCTCTGCCACATGCTTTTGTCCATTTTCATAAATGAACACAATATATCATACAATGTCAGAAACCGCATAAGCAAGTCTGTTTGAGACTACTTAACCAGCTACAAGTAGGAGGCAAGTGTGTGATGATATGGGCAGTTTCCATTATAATAAAATGATGGACATAAGCTTCTGATATTTGCTAGATTAGCCTCACATCTTCACATCAAACCTAACGAAGGAAAGTTCAGAAACTCTGTGTGTTTAGGGGTACGGTAAGGGGGAAAGTGTAACGGTCAAATCTGAATCTCACTTTCATGTCCTGCACTGCAAAAATTATATTGTGCCAAGTGAAATCATTTTAAATCTAGTAAATATATAAAATATACCTTGCATTAATATTATTTCTAGACTCTTTTTGTTTGTTTTGAAGAATTATATCTAGTGAAATTCTTAGTCTGTATGGAGCTAATTTGCCTTTAACCAAGCAAAATTATCTATGAATACAATGAACCAGTTTCACTCGATAAAGTGACTTAAGTAAAATATATCAAGAAACAGCTTGAATAATTGGAACATTCATTAACACTTCAACACTTTAAGCCTGTATGACACCTACATATGCCTTTCATGACAACTGACATAAATCTACACCAACATTTATAAAGGATTATTTCAACAAGCATCAGTTGTCATAAAGGATGCCTTTGACAGTTCTAATGTGATTTTACCTCAGTAAGTGATGTGACAACCGGCACTTGTAGGAATGCATCTTTATGAATGTCTATACAGATTTGTATCAGTTGTTATGAATGTAGCCCTTCAATAAAATATCAGATATATTGACAAGAATTAAGACGTGTTTACTTACGAATGGATCAGTTTTTTTGCAATGAGTCAAGCTTTCCAAAGAAAGAGCCTCCAATTATGTCCAGTCTCCAGTTATGATACGCAAGTGTAGGCTAGAAAACTTCTACTAAAAACTCAACATAATTACAAGCACATTTTTATGTGTTTTTTTTCTAACACTGTTTACTCCAATAATTTAATTAATCAATTAATTAATGAGTGGAAATTTGATTGTTATAGCAAAGTTATTATTATTCTATTCTATTCTGTTCTATTCTATTCTATTGTATACAGTAGGTAGTAAGGTTAAGCATTATCAACCTATTTTTTTTATTAAAAGTAATGTTTTATTATCAAGTAAATGCATTTTTTTGTTTTCAGTTCAAACTTACACCACATACTTTGAACCGAATGCTATGCTCAGTTTATGGCCCCATAGTCCTGAAAGGCACGGATTAATCACTTTTTATATTTGTCCACAAATACTTGCTGAGATTAATGTGACGTGATTTAGAGGTTTTTCAATTCTCATTTCTCATCTCTCTCTCTCTCTCTCTCTCTCTCTAACAGATCCCATGAGAAGTAAAGCAGTGAGAAATGCTTGGCCGTCATGACAGCAGACTTTTCAGACCCATTTATCATTCATTTAGACACCTGTGCCTTCGATCAAGCCCTCTAGGACCTCCTGGTTTTAAGACATTCACAAAGTGTACAGAACACATACACTGCCCACAGTATAGTGACGGATACTGCTGATGACTCCAGTTCTCCTGCTTTTCTGCTAAAACTGGACGAGGAGCATCTAAGGTGTCGTTCCTCCTACTTCTAAGTCCTGTTTTCTGTGTTGAACTCTAGTCAATGTACGATGATTGACATCATATCAGAGGAGACCCCTCTCTGTGCAATATCAGTCAATATTAGTGTGAAGTTGTCATGTGGAAGTAGATTATGGATGACTGTGCTCAGTCACTTTATTTTTGTAATGCCGTTTTCCTAATTTCTATTTTTCTAAAGTGAAGTTTCCCTCCCATCGAGTGACGAAGGAACCCCAAGCACAGTTTGGAGATAAGACACTTTAGAAGAGAAAAAAGGCCTAATTTCTTAATCAGGGCAAAAGCCATAGCATATCGCTTCTACCACAAAGAGTGATTTAAGCTTGCCTGGTACACCTCAGTGATGAACTGGACTGAGACTGGTGTCCCACCAAACTTCCACTTCAGTCAACATATGGAAGGAGAACATGCAGGCTAATGCTTTGGACAGCTATATCAGGTCTCTATAAGATACTAAAGTTAGCAATTCTCTGTCTATGCGTGGCCTATAGATTCTTCTCAGCTAATGTTATTTTTGAATCAATCTCCTGCATATCATGGCATTATTGTGTGTGTATATGTGTGTATGTGTTTGTATGCGTGACAGCATGGAGGTTTATGAACAGACTGTTGGTTACATTTTGACCTGACCTCTTCACCTGCGATTGTGAATACGTGAAACCTCTCCTTTAAGCTGCTATCCTTGTACTGTTTGTGCTGAAGTCACCCAGCCTTATTCCTGAAGGAAAAAAAAAACTCTCCCAGAATTTTCCGCAGGACATTCTTCAATTACCCAGTATCTTCATAAATGCATTTAAGCTGAAGATATTAATTACAAAATATATAATGTTCTGGAAGATTATATGAAGGACAATCGAGATAAATACAGGAAATGTAGGAAACTGTTATTGAAAGAAACACTGAAATCCAGCCTAATGCCTAGAGATACAGTACTGTGCAAAAGTTAGAATCCACCCTTCATTTGTTTAATTTTCATTCAGAATGGCCGTTGCGTACAAGTTGGTTATTTTTCAGCTTCAGTAAAGCAGAAAATGTATATTTCGCAATAAATCTGAATAACTAAACACAATATCACGTGTCCACACTTTAAAGCTTCCTTTGTTTTCCGATGACTTGCTCTCAGTTTTTCAGAGAAATCTTCAGGGATGTTTTTCCACATTTCCAAAGTTCAGTCTTAGAAGTTGGTTGTATTTTCTGCATCTCATGATCCAAGTGATGCCAAACACATTTGGTGATGTTCAGGTGTGGTCAGTCAATTGTCTTGAGATCACCAGCAGCTTGTTTGTTTTGCAATTTTTTTTGT
This sequence comes from Pygocentrus nattereri, assembly GCF_015220715.1. NCBI lineage: Eukaryota > Metazoa > Chordata > Actinopteri > Characiformes > Serrasalmidae > Pygocentrus > Pygocentrus nattereri. The sequence continues at coordinate 38,395,593 of NC_051211.1, read as the reverse complement.
CTTTCCTATTGCGTGTCCTTTTGTCAGTAATGGCTACTTGACAGCTATACATCCTTTCAGACTCATAGTGTTGAGTTGTCTTCTCATGGTGGAAGGATGGACAGAATCACCTGTGGATTTTTCAGTTCTGAAGCAAGAGTGGAACCTGATTTTTTCCTGTCTCACAAAGATAAAAGCTTTACTGTATCCCTTCAAACAGGGCCCACCAGCAGTCCTAAAGTTTTACTACACATTTCTACAACCTAAGAATTGCTCCCCTAGTTTGCACTGAAGTCCCTGTAGTTACAGAATAATAAGCCTTAGTATGTAATAAGCCTGATATTTTAAGGGGTGAACTGATGGTGACAGTTTTGGTGGTCTACAAAGTGTTGCACAGTTGCCCCATTTTCTTAACACGTTTACTCCAGCTTTGGAAACTCCTGCCTTTCACTTCTTTTCCTTTGATTTTATGCAAGTGAATTGCATCTGGTCTCTCCTAAAAAATGAATAACTTGTGCTTAATAGCTGTAAATAATTTAAGGGTGGTCTCTGACTTTTGTACAGTTCTGTATATGGTGGACCTATTAGGTAGATTGACCTTATAAAGCGGCGATTGAGATGGCTATTAAGATGGCTATTAAGTGCATAAACTCCTGTCATTTGTTAAAATAAACTACACTTCTTCATTGTGTTATCTTCATTATACTCACCGATCAAGTGTTCTTTAGTTATTCTTCATTCCTCTTCTGTGAACCTACACAGATTAAAAGAGAGGAACAATAAATCTCACAGGGCTTTTTGAATTAAATATGCCACAACCATTGGACTCTGTATAGATGCACATCCTATATAGTTTTTAAAGAAGACGACTACAGCTTAGTCACTGGGTTTCTTCATTTCTTCATTCCTAAACTGATACTGAATGAGGTGTGTGTGTGAGTTGTGTGTGGAGCTGCTCCTATACAAGTACCTTTATTAACCCCTTCCCCACTACACCCTAAAAAAAAGAGAAAAAAAAACAATGCTGCCAAATTGGTATAAAGCCAAATTGCTGATGTTTCTTATGTGACTTGTTTAGGTGTTTTACATGTTTAAACCTCATCCCTTTAAATGTTATGATGTGTTTTTAAGAATAAATCTATTTGTTAAATTGTTAATATGTTGAGAAATTATGCGAGTGAATAAAGGAAAATAAAGGATAGTGTGTCATTAAAATTGTCTGTTGGTGATATAATTTAGTACCTAATGAGACAATATGAAATACGGATTATGTGGAGACATTAACAATATGCCAAATATGTTTTAACCCTCTGGGGTCCACAAACTCGTCTGCATGTCAAATTCAATGCTTCTGTAAATGTTTATCTATCTTTGTGATAATACAGTACAGAAATACAGTTCAAACACTTCCTGAATCTGTAGAGTCTGCCCTTTCAATTCCATCTGATCTTGAGATCATACATGACTCATATCTGGAGTGATGAGGCTATGAAGAGGGGTTGAGATACACATAATCTGCCTCACATCATGTGTATTTGGTGGATTCATGTGTCCATCTACATTTTGTTTGAAACTGACTAATGGACACTCAGGAAATCACTAAGAACTCACCCACCACACTGGAAAGCCTTCATTCTTCCTTCAGTCAACATTGCACAAACAAGAAATGACATGCTATGACAAATGACATGTTTACAGCTGTTGAACTTGCTGCAGCGGTTTTGGAAAGTAGTGACAAAGATTTTGATATGAAACATATGGGCATTGTGTTTTATGCAAGGGCCTTTAAGGGCAAAAGTTATGCAAAAATCAAGAAAACGGCCAAAACCCCACATCAAGTTGATGGGACCCCATTATTATTATAAGATATTATTACATTTGGTGATGCCTCCCCTCCTGAGAATAACAGCACTGAGCTGCTTATAGTAAGGCTTATTAAAGTTACAGAACATGTGTTGGGAGATCTTGGACTACTTCTCCATGCATAACGCTTTCAGTTCCTTGATTATCTTGAGTCTTCACTTGTGCTCCTGCCACCATTCCTCTGAAGATTTTCATCTGTGTTTCTGGTGCTGCATTTTGTGGCTGCTTCTTTCATGGAACTCATAAAAATGTCTAGTCAGATGTCGCCTGACAATGGATTTTGGATTTTGCCCTGATCGGTCATTCTAATGGTAATTTCAGCTGGCATTGCCCCACCAAAGCACAGCTGCCTCATGACTGACTCATGACTCTTCTTTCAAAAATCGGGAATTCCAAAAATTTCTCCAAAAACTTATTTCCACTTAGACTATTAAAAAATATTTTAAATATTTACAATATTTACAACTATTTAAAAATACTTGCAGTGCTTATTTGCAAGTCACATATAAATATTTAATATTCAAATTGTAGTAGAAGTAACACATATAATATACATTAATTCTTATTAACAAACTATTATTAATCAACTAATATTCAAATTGCAGCTTACAGGGGTCTGCTACACAGACAATTGAATTGCATAAAACAAATCCTAGTTTCCCTGCATATAGTTAAGTATTTCATTGTGTTTTCCTTTGCATTGATGCAACTGTTATTTTTTCCTCATATTCCTGAATTATTTCCTGAATTATTATTTTTATTATTTATTTATTATAAAATACTATGAAGTGGAAAGTTTCTTAGGGTCCCAGAATGTTCCAGTAGGGCCCTGGAATGAAATGCCTTTTGAAAGTCAGCAAGAGTAAGAAACAACATGTCCTCACAGCAAGTTTAATCATGGATAATAAGCTTTCATTGATTTTTTTTGACCACAAAGTCACGACTTACAAATGGTCTCTTGATTCACTCAGTTTACCAGGATTTCTGAAAATGCAGGAGACTCACTGATCCACAACTACAGCGCCATCTCCTGGACAAAACCTCAGCTGAGCATCTTTAACAAAAGTCAAATAGAGAACCTGCTTCACTTCTAAAAAAGACATTTTAAGTAATGTTAGAGCGGAAAACCCTAAACTGTCATCACAACGTGCTGAAGTATATCTGCAGCAGATTCTGTAGTTTAATAGAGCTCTGTCGTTGTTAATAGAGGAAGTGTACAAGAAGAGTTTCATCGGTTATATTTGTATCATAAAGCAGTTTCAGGTCCAGACCCCAAATGATCAAGCAAAAAAAGCCTGTGTAAGAGCGTCCTCATCTGGTTGACACCAAAAAAATAGCACAATAACAGCAATAAGGAACAGTGGATGTGGAAATGGCTAATGAATATACTATAATGACAGTGAAGACGTCATCTAAAAATAATGAGTTCAATCCATGACTGATAGAAAAGACATGTATGAAGAAACAGTAGAAAGAGGATATGTTAGTAGAGCACATGTAAGGTCAGTATAGCGTGAGACAGGTATTAAATGTAGAATGAATGAGTTGCTTCAGTTAAAGTGAGTGCAGCAGTGAGCTGACACCAACTCAATCAGTCAGTAGATGGAGAAGTGATGATGGACTGTTCACTAGAGTCACCAACATCCAACTGAGGCTTCTGGCATAGCAGGAGGGGGTCAATAGGACTGGATTTAGCGGGAATTCAAGAGAACACCATTTGCCTGGTCACAAAACCTCCTGTTTAAAAAACTGGCATCCCCTTTCATTCCATTCATGCATGAGACTTACACACCAGCTTGATTTTGATGTACAAAACATACCAAAGTCCATGTAAAAACAAAGTCACTGTAGGACAGTCATAAGCTGTTCACATACAAGACTTTCATTCCAAAATGCTGTATATCCATTTGCACAATTTGGAAATAATGAGGAAAGAATAAAAAGAAAAAGACATTTTGAAAAGCTGTTGTGTAGTGGAAATCATTTTTAATTCTCTATATTAAAGGTGTTATTAATCATTATGTAGCATAATTTTATAATTAAGTTTATAATTTAGTAAGTTTAGAATTGCATTTGACAATTGATTTTTGCTGTCTAGGCAGCCTAATTACAACATAACATGAGAGATATCTGGAAATATAATAATAATAATAATAAGTCTGACTTAAATGGTCTTATGACAAAAGAACACATGTGATTTAGCCCAGGGCAGCAGGTTATCAGGAAAAACAAAACAGCAGAGAAGCAACCAACCAGCCTGACAAAGCCAGACAAAGAATATCCGTATATACATTATTTCTGACTCGATGTGAAAACTACTCAGATAATTAATGTTTCTAAATAGAAAATTAAATAATGCATTTTATGCTATTATAACCTGTCAAATGGCCTAATTATGATATATGTCTCCCATTATAAAATGCCTAAGCTCTGTCCTGCTGAGATATAATGGGAGCACAGAACAAATGACTACTTTATCAAGCCAAGCCTCCAGTGGGAAACTCGTTCATTATTAGTGTAAAGGGGAAGGATCCAAGGGAGATGGCTTCTATAAACAAGTCTCAGCAAGCCTAAAATGACTGGCCGTTTCACAAACCTAGCACTTTGTTTACCAAGGGCAATTAATGTCTCTGGAGATCTTACAAAGCTCTAAAATTTAACCATTAGCCACAAAGTCAGTATTTTTCTTAAGTATTTACGGACTATGAGAGTTCGGAACTACACATGTTGAAGGAAAAGCCATAAGAGAACAGAGTAATTTGATGTTAATGTAGTTCATTTCAGATAAAACAACTTGTCAAACAAAGGCACATTATAATAACTAGCTTTCACGGTATGAGAAATTCATTAGCAGAAATATTTAAGTCGCTTACATGCTAATTATGAGGCAGTTAAGGTCAATGTCTATGGCCTCTTTCATTTATTCTGTCCACAATTATGACTGTCAGACAAAATCTGTCACCACCTCAATTAGTTAATGAGTTAAAGAGATGACTAAAAATCCAGTTTACTTAATTTTCCACTTAAGCCAAGTGTAACCTACATGCTTGGTGCCTGAAGGTTGCTTTTTCAGTTTTGCGCTACAGCCAAAGCAGGTTTAAGGGGAGCTGGAGTACTTTCAATTCCTCCTGGTACTTTAAAAACATAACTGCAAAACATCAGTTTAAGTATTTACAAACTGATTTTGCTCAAATGCTCCGTGTTAACCTATTCATTTGGGATAGCTGGCACCCACTAGCATTTGACAAACCCAAAGAAACTACTGAATGGCAATACTCCTATCTACACGTACTCTACTACAGCCTGGAGGCTTATGCAGCTAACAAGTAATGAAAGTTAACGCTACCCATTGGCACTGTGCTAATGATCTGGTTAAACCCTCATACACTTGCATCAAACCATGCTGAGTTGGTAAATTTTTCAAATTGCTTATGTGGGTTCACACTGGATGTCTAAAAAAGGACAAAACTTGAATTTTTTCCATACTTTTGTCCATGTATGTCATACAGTCTTATTCCTTGTGTGTGTGCATTCACTGGTGTGTATGTGGTGTCTCACTACAAAAGTGGGTTAAAATGCGGAGGTGAAATTGTGGGACT